>NC_079195.1:14462469-14604969 GCF_029499605.1 Hyla sarda
ATATCCTGTACAGGTCCATAGCATTCATCAGTACAGACCCCACATATATATATATATATATATATCCTGTACAGGTCCATAGTATTCATCAGTACAGACCCCACATATATATATATCCTGTACAGGTCCATAGTATTCATCAGTACAGACCCCACATATATATATATATCCTGTACAGGTCCATAGTATTCATCAGTACAGACCCCACATATATATATATATATCCTGTACAGGTCCATAGTATTCATCAGTACAGACCCCACATATATATATCCTGTACATGTCCATAGTATTCATCAGTACAGACCCCACATATATATATATCCTGTACAGGTCCATAGTATTCATCAGTACAGACCCCACATATATATATATATATCCTGTACAGGTCCATAGTATTCATCAGTACAGACCCCACATATATATATCCTGTACAGGTCCATAGTATTCATCAGTACAGACCCCACATATATATATATATCCTGTACAGGTTCATAGTATTCATCAGTACAGACCCCACATATATATATATATATCCTGTACAGGTCCATAGTATTCATCAGTACAGACCCCACATATATATATATATCCTGTACAGGTCCATAGTATTCATCATTACAGACCCCACACATATATATATATATATATATATATATATATATATATATATATATCCTGTACAGGTCCATAGTATTCATCAGTACAGACCCCACATATATATATATCCTGTACAGGTCCATAGTATTCATCAGTACAGACCCCACATATATATATATATATATATCCTGTACAGGTCCATAGTATTCATCAGTACAGACCCCACATATATATATCCTGTACAGGTCCATAGTATTCATCAGTACAGACCCCACATATATATATATATATCCTGTACAGGTCCATAGTATTCATCAGTACAGACCCCACATATATATATATATATCCTGTACAGGTCCATAGTATCCATCAGTACAGACCCCACATATATATATATATATATATATATATATATATATATATATATATATCCTGTACAGGTCCATAGTATTCATCAGTACAGACCCCACATATATATATATCCTGTACAGGTCCATAGTATTCATCAGTACAGACCCCACATATATATATATCCTGTACAGGTCCATAGTATTCATCAGTACAGACCCCACATATATATATATATATATCCTGTACAGGTCCATAGTATTCATCAGTACAGACCCCACATATATATATCCTGTACATGTCCATAGTATTCATCAGTACACACCCCACATATATATATATCCTGTACAGGTCCATAGTATTCATCAGTACAGACCCCACATATATATATATATCCTGTACAGGTCCATAGTATTCATCAGTACAGACCCCACATATATATATCCTGTACAGGTCCATAGTATTCATCAGTACAGACCCCACATATATATATATATCCTGTACAGGTCCATAGTATTCATCAGTACAGACCCCATATATATATATATATATCCTGTACAGGTCCATAGTATTCATCAGTACAGACCCCACATATATATATATATATCCTGTACAGGTCCATAGTATTCATCAGTACAGACCCCACATATATATATATATATCCTGTACAGGTCCATAGTATTCATCAGTACAGACCCCACATATATATATATATATCTTGTACAGGTCCATAGTATTCATCAGTACAGACCCCACATATATATATATATATATATATATATATATATATATATATATCCTGTACAGGTCCATAGTATTCATCAGTACAGACCCCACATATATATATATCCTGTACAGGTCCATAGTATTCATCAGTACAGACCCCACATATATATATATTTATCCTGTACATGTCCATAGTATTCATCAGTACAGACCCCACATATATATATATATCCTGTACAGGTCCATAGTATTCATCAGTACAGACCCCACATATATATATATATATATATCCTGTACAGGTCCATAGTATTCATCAGTACAGACCCCACATATATATATATATCCTGTACAGGTCCATAGTATTCATTAGTACAGACCCCACATATATATATATATATATATATATATATATATATATATATCCTGTACAGGTCCATAGTATTCATCAGTACAGACCCCACATATATATATATATATCCTGTACAGGTCCATAGTATTCATCAGTACAGACCCCACATATATATATATATATCCTGTACAGGTCCATAGTATTCATTAGTACAGACCCCACATATATATATATATATATCCTGTACAGGTCCATAGTATTCATCAGTACAGACCCCACATATATATATATATCCTGTACAGGTCCATAGTATTCATCAGTACAGACCCCACATATATATATATCCTGTACAGGTCCATAGTATTCATCAGTACAGACCCCACATATATATATATCCTGTACAGGTCCATAGTATTCATTAGTACAGACCCCACATATATATATATCCTGTACAGGTCCATAGTATTCATCAGTACAGACCCCACATATATATATATCCTGTACAGGTCCATAGTATTCATCAGTACAGACCCCACATATAAATATATATATCCTGTACAGGTCCATAGTATTCATCAGTACAGACCCCACATATATATATATATCCTGTACAGGTCCATAGTATTCATCAGTACAGACCCCACATATATATATATATATCCTGTACATGTCCATAGTATTCATCAGTACAGACCCCACATATATATATATCCTGTACAGGTCCATAGTATTCATCAGTACAGACCCCACATATATATATATCCTGTACAGGTCCATAGTATTCATCAGTACAGACCCCACATATATATATATCCTGTACAGGTCCATAGTATTCATCAGTACAGACCCCACATATAAATATATATATCCTGTACAGGTCCATAGTATTCATCAGTACAGACCCCACATATATATGTATCCTGTACCGGTCCATAGTATTCATCAGTACAGACCCCACATATATATATATCCTGTACAGGTCCATAGTATTCATCAGTACAGACCCCACATATATATATCCTGTACAGGTCCATAGTATTCATCAGTACAGACCCCACATATATATATATATATCCTGTACAGGTCCATAGTATTCATCAGCACAGACCCCACATATATATATATATATATATATATATATATATATATATATATCCTGTACAGGTCCATAGTATTCACCAGTACAGACCCTATATATATATATATATATATATATATATATATATATCCTGTACAGGTCCATAGTATTCATCAGTACAGACCCCACATATAAATATATATATCCTGTACAGGTCCATAGTATTCATCAGTACAGACCCCACATATATATATATCCTGTACAGGTCCATAGTATTCATCAGTACAGACCCCACATATATATATATATCCTGTACAGGTCCATAGTATTCATCAGCACAGACCCCACATATATATATATATATATTGTACAGGTCCATAGTATTCATCAGTACAGACCCCACATATATATATATATCCTGTACAGGTCCATAGTATTCATCAGTACAGACCCCACATATATATATATATCCTGTACAGGTCCATAGTATTCATTAGTACAGACCCCACATATATATATATATATATATATATATATATATATATATATATCCTGTACAGGTCCATAGTATTCATCAGTACAGACCCCACATATATATATATATATCCTGTACAGGTCCATAGTATTCATCAGTACAGACCCCACATATATATATATATATCCTGTACAGGTCCATAGTATTCATCAGTACAGACCCCACATATATATATATATCCTGTACAGGTCCATAGTATTCATCAGTACAGACCCCACATATATATATATATATCCTGTACAGGTCCATAGTATTCATCAGTACAGACCCCACATATATATATATCCTGTACAGGTCCATAGTATTCATCAGTACAGACCCCACATATATATATATCCTGTACAGGTCCATAGTATTCATTAGTACAGACCCCACATATATATATATCCTGTACAGGTCCATAGTATTCATCAGTACAGACCCCACATATATATATATCCTGTACAGGTCCATAGTATTCATCAGTACAGACCCCACATATAAATATATATATATCCTGTACAGGTCCATAGTATTCATCAGTACAGACCCCACATATATATATATATCCTGTACAGGTCCATAGTATTCATCAGTACAGACCCCACATATATATATATATATCCTGTACATGTCCATAGTATTCATCAGTACAGACCCCACATATATATATATCCTGTACAGGTCCATAGTATTCATCAGTACAGACCCCACATATATATATATCCTGTACAGGTCCATAGTATTCATCAGTACAGACCCCACATATATATATATCCTGTACAGGTCCATAGTATTCATCAGTACAGACCCCACATATAAATATATATATCCTGTACAGGTCCATAGTATTCATCAGTACAGACCCCACATATATATGTATCCTGTACCGGTCCATAGTATTCATCAGTACAGACCCCACATATATATATATCCTGTACAGGTCCATAGTATTCATCAGTACAGACCCCACATATATATATCCTGTACAGGTCCATAGTATTCATCAGTACAGACCCCACATATATATATATATATCCTGTACAGGTCCATAGTATTCATCAGCACAGACCCCACATATATATATATATATATATATATATATATATATCCTGTACAGGTCCATAGTATTCACCAGTACAGACCCTATATATATATATATATATATATATATATATATATATATATATATATATATCCTGTACAGGTCCATAGTATTCATCAGTACAGACCCCACATATAAATATATATATCCTGTACAGGTCCATAGTATTCATCAGTACAGACCCCACATATATATATATCCTGTACAGGTCCATAGTATTCATCAGTACAGACCCCACATATATATATATATCCTGTACAGGTCCATAGTATTCATCAGCACAGACCCCACATATATATATATATATCCTGTACAGGTCCATAGTATTCATCAGTACAGACCCCACATATATATATATCCTGTACAGGTCCATAGTATTCATCAGTACAGACCCCACATATATATATATATATCCTGTACAGGTCCATAGTATTCATCAGCACAGACCCCACATATATATATATATATATTGTACAGGTCCATAGTATTCATCAGTACAGACCCCACATATATATATATATATATATCCTGTACAGGTCCATAGCATTCATCAGTACAGACCCCACATATATATATATATATATATATCCTGTACAGGTCCATAGTATTCATCAGCACAGACCCCACATATATATATATATATATTGTACAGGTCCATAGTATTCATCAGTACAGACCCCACATATATATATATATATATCCTGTACAGGTCCATAGTATTCATCAGTACAGACCCCACATATATATATATATATCCTGTACAGGTCCATAGTATTCATCAGCACAGACCCCACATATATATATATATCCTGTACAGGTCCATAGTATTCATCAGTACAGACCCCACATATATATATATCCTGTACATGTCCATAGTATTCATCAGTACAGACCCCACATATATATATATCCTGTACAGGTCCATAGTATTCATCAGTACAGACCCCACATATATATATATATATATATATCCTGTACAGGTCCATAGTATTCATCAGTACAGACCCCACATATATATATATATCCTGTACAGGTCCATAGTATTCATCAGTACAGACCCCACATATATATATCCTGTACAGGTCCATAGTATTCATCAGTACAGACCCCACATATATATATATATCCTGTACAGGTCCATAGTATTCATCAGTACAGACCCCACATATATATATATATATCCTGTACAGGTCCATAGTATTCATCAGTACAGACCCCACATATATATTTATCCTGTACAGGTCCATAGTATTCATTAGTACAGACCCCACATATATATATATATATCCTGTACAGGTCCATAGTATTCATCAGTACAGACCCCACATATATATATATCCTGTACAGGTCCATAGTATTCATCAGTACAGACCCCACATATATATATATCCTGTACAGGTCCATAGTATTCATTAGTACAGACCCCACATATATATATATATATATATCCTGTACAGGTCCATAGTATTCATCAGTACAGACCCCACATATATATATATCTATCCTGTACAGGTCCATAGTATTCATCAGTACAGACCCCACATATATATATCCTGTACAGGTCCATAGTATTCATCAGTACAGACCCCACATATATATATATATATCCTGTACAGGTCCATAGTATTCATCAGTACAGACCCCGCATATATATATCCTGTACAGGTCCATAGTATTCATCAGTACAGACCCCACATATATATATCCTGTACAGGTCCATAGTATTCATCAGTACAGACCCCACATATATATATCCTGTACAGGTCCATAGTATTCATCAGTACAGACCCCACATATATATATATATATATCCTGTACAGGTCCATAGTATTCATCAGTACAGACCCCACATATATATATATCCTGTACAGGTCCATAGTATTCATCAGTACAGACCCCACATATATATATCCTGTACAGGTCCATAGTATTCATCAGTACAGACCCCACATATATATATATATATATCCTGTACAGGTCCATAGTATTCATCAGTACAGACCCCACATATATATATATATAAATCCTGTACAGGTCCATAGTATTCATCAGTACAGACCCCACATATATATATATCCTGTACAGGTCCATAGTATTCATCAGTACAGACCCCACATATATATTTATATCCTGTACAGGTCCATAGTACTCATCAGTACAGACCCCACATATATATATATATATATATATATATATCCTGTACAGGTCCATAGTATTCATCAGTACAGACCCTATATATATATATATATATATATATATATATATATATATATATATATCTATATATCCTGTACAGGTCCATAGCATTCACCAGTACAGACCCTATATATATATATATATATATATATATATATATATATATCCTGTACAGGTCCATAGCATTCATCAGTACAGACCCCACATATCTATATCCTGTACAGGTCCATAGTATCCAACAGTACAGACCCCATATATATATATCCTGTAGAGATCCATAGTATCCATCAGTAGAGACCCCACTTATATATCCTGTACAGGTCCATAGTATTCATCAGTACAGACCCCACATATATATATATATCCTGTACAGGTCCATAGTATTCATCAGTACAGACCCCACATATATATATATCCTGTACAGGTCCATAGTATTCATCAGTACAGACCCCACATATATATATATCCTGTACAGGTCCATAGTATTCATCAGTACAGACCCCACATATATATATATCCTGTACAGGTCCATAGCATTCATCAGTACAGACCCCACATATATATATATCCTGTACAGGTCCATAGTATCCAACAGTACAGACCCCATATATATATATCCTGTAGAGATCCATAGTATCCATCAGTAGAGACCCCACATATATATATCCTGTACAGGTCCATAGTATTCATCAGTACAGACCCCACATATATATATATATATATATATATCCTGTACAGGTCCATAGTATTCATCAGTAGAGACCCCACATATATATATCCTGTACAGGTCCATAGTATTCATCAGTACAGACCCCACATTTATATATATATCCTGTACAGGTCCATAGTATTCATCAGTAGAGACCCCACATATATATATCCTGTACAGGTCCATAGTATTCATCAGTACAGACCCCACATTTATATATATATCCTGTACAGGTCCATAGTATTCATCAGTACAGACCCCACTTATATATCCTGTACAGGTCCATAGTATTCATCAGTACAGACCGCACATATATATCCTGTACAGGTCCATAGTATTCATCAGTACAGACCCCACATATATATATATCCTGTACAGGTCCATAGTATTCATCAGTATAGACCGCACATATATATCCTGTACAGGTCCATAGTATCCATCAGTAGAGACCCCACTTATATATCCTGTAAAGGTCCATAGTATTTATGAGCTTTCTTGAGCAGGGGGACCTTGCGGAAGCAGCAGGATTTTAGTCCTATACAGGGTACTGTGTTACCAGTTGTTTTCTCGTGACTATGGTCCCAGCTGCCTTGAGATCATTGACCAGATCCATTCGTGTAGTTCTGGGATGATTCCTCACCATTCTCATGATCATTAAACTCCATGAGGTGAGATCTTACATGGTGGAGGGAGACTGCTAGTTAATTCAGGTTTTTTCCATTTGCGAAAAATAACACCAACAGTTGTAAACTTTTCCCCAAGCTGCTTGGTGATGGTCATGTAGCCCATTCCAGCCTTGAGTAGGTCACCACCTTGTCCCTGATATCCTTGGACAGCTCTTTGGTCTTGGCCATAATGGAGAGTCTGGAATCTGATTGATTCTGTGGACAGGAGTCATTTATACAGGTAACAGGCTGAGATTAGGAGCACTCTCTTTCAGTAAGTAAACTGTAAATTAATCCATAACTTATAAGAAATGCGTTTCCTGGATTTTGTTGTTGTTATTTTGTCTCTTACTGTCCAAATAAACCAACCATTAAAATTGTGGACTGATCTTTGCTTTGTCAGTGGGAAAATGTACAAAATCCTAATTTTTTCCCCCCTTCATTGTACATTTCTTATACAGGTCCATAGTATTCATCAGTACAGACCCCACATATATATCTTGTACAGGTCCATAGTATTCATCAGTACAGACCCCACATATATATCTTGTACAGGTCCATAGTATTCATCAGTACAGACCCCACATATATATATCCTGTACAGGTCCATAGTATTCATCAGTACAGACCCCACATATATATATATATATATCCTGTACAGGTCCATAGTATTCATCAGTACAGACCCCACATATATATACCCTGTACAGGTCCATAGTATCCATCAGTACAGACCCCACATATATATATATCCTGTACAGGTCCATAGTATTCATCAGTACAGACCCCACATATATATATCCTGTACAGGTCCATAGTATTCATTAGTACAGACCCCACATATATATATCCTGTACAGGTCCATAGTATCCATCAGTACAGACCCTACATATATATATCCCGTACAGGTCTATAGTATCCAACAGTACAGACCCCACATATATATATATATCCTGTACAGGTCCATAGTATTCATCAGTACAGACCCCACATATATATACCCTGTACAGGTCCATAGTATCCATCAGTACAGACCCCACATATATATATATATATCCTGTACAGGTCCATAGTATTCATCAGTACAGACCCCACATATATATATCCTGTACAGGTCCATAGTATTTATCAGTACAGACCCCACATATATATATATATCCTGTACAGGTCCATAGTATTCATCAGTACAGACCCCACATATATATATATATCCTGTACAGGTCCATAGTATCCATCAGTACAGACCCCACATATATATATATATATATATATATATATATATATATTTATCCTGTACAGGTTCATAGTATTCATCAGTACAGACCCCACATATATATATATATATATATATATATCCTGTACAGGTCCATAGTATTCATCAGTACAGACCCCACATATATATATATATATATATATATATATATATCCTGTACAGGTCCATAGTATCCATCAGTACAGACCCCACATATATATATCCTGTACATGTCCATAGTATTCATCAGTACAGACCCCACATATATATATATATATATATATATATCCTGTACAGGTCCATAGTATCCATCAGTACAGACCCCACATATATATATCCTGTACATGTCCATAGTATTCATCAGTACAGACCCCACATATATATATATATATATATATATATATATATCCTGTACATGTCCATAGTATTCATCAGTACAGACCCCACATATATATATCCTGTACAGGTCCATAGTATTTATTAGTACAGACCCCACATATATATATATATCCTGTACAGGTCCATAGTATATATTAGTACAGACCCCACATATATATCTATCCTGTACAGGTCCATAGACACCACATATATATCCTGTACAGGTCCATAGACACCACATATATATTCTGTAAAGGTCCATACGGTAGTATTTATCAGTACTGTACCACAAGCAGTGTAATCACTTTACATTGCAAAGTAAAATAAGGCAAAAAAAAAAAAAAAAAGTAAAAAAAATACTGGAACTGCTTACTGTGGTACTAACCATCCTAGCGGATGGGGGATCTGTCCTACGGAGCCCGGAGATAAAGGGTAATATGGTGATATATCTGGAGGGTGTGGAGGCCGAGGGATTCCTGGGGAAATAAAAGACAGACTTAGAATAACAGAAGAATAGTAATAACCAATGCTTTAAGTTTAGGAACAAGAAGCAAAAACTATAGAGAAACACAAAAAAATAATTAACTTATTATATAATGTAAATATTAACATTATATATAAATACATATATATTTGTAATAGACATTGGTTAAAAAAAAACGTGTCTATTTTGTGTGAAACAAATCTATCCCAGCAGCTATTGCCTGTGTGTCTCTGTGCAGAGACAAAGTACAGGAAGTGTGGGAGGACAAGCAGGGCAGACTCCTGGCTTGTCAACAATGCTGCTGTGTGGCACAGAGCCCTGCTTGTCCTCAGTGTACAGAGCCCCGTTGCCCTCGGTGTACAGAGCTCTGCTTGTCCTCAGTGTACAGAGCCCCGCTTGTCCTCAGTGTACAGAGCCTTGCTTGTCATCGGTGTACAGAGCCCTGCTTGTCCTCAGTGTACAGAGCCTTGCTTGTCATCAGTGTACAGAGCCCCGCTTGTCCTTGGTATACAGAGCCCTGCTTGTCCTCAGTGTACAGAGCCCCGCTTGTCCTCAGTGTACAGAACCCTGCTTGTCCTCAGTGTACAGAGCCCTGCTTGTCCTCAGTGTACAGAGCCCTGCTTGTCCTCAGTGTAGAGACCCCGCTTGTCCTCACTGCACAGAGTTCTGCTTGTCCTAAGTGTACAGAGCCCCGCTTGTCCTCGGTGTACAGAGCCCTGCTTGTGCTCAGTGTACAGAGCCCTGCATGTCCTCAGTGTACAGAGCCCTGCATGTCCTCAGTGTACAGAGCCCTGCTTGTCCTCAGTGTACAGAGCCCTGCTTGTCCTCAGGTACAGAACCCTGCTTGTCCTCAGTGTACAGAGCCCTGCTTGTCCTCAGGTACAGAACCCTGCTTGTCCTCAGTGTACAGAGCCCTGCTTGTCCTCAGGTATAGAACCCTGCTTGTCCTCAGTGCACAGAGCCCTGCTTATCCTCAGTGTACAGAGCCCTGCTTGTCCTCAGTGCACAGAGCCCTGCTTGTCCTCAGTGTAGAGGGCCCTGCTTGTCCTCAGTGTACAGAGCCCTGCTTGTCCTCAGTGTACAGAGCCCTGCTTGTCCTCACTGCACAGAGCCCTGATTGTCCTCAGTGTACAGAGCCCCGCTTGTCCTCGGTGTACAGAGCCCTGCTTGTCCTTGGTGTACAGAGCCCTGCTTGTCCTCAATGTACAGAGGCCTGCATTTCCTCAGTGTACAGAGCCCTGCTTGTCCTCAGGTACAGAGCCCTGCTTGTCCTCAGTGTACAGAGCCCTGCTTGTCCTCAGTGTACAGAGCCCTGCTTGTCCTCAGTGTACAGAGCCCTGCTTGTCCTCAGTGTACAGAGCCCTGCTTGTCCTCAGTGTACAGAGCCCTTCTTGTCCTCAGTGTACAGAGCCCTGCTTGTCCTCAGGTACAGAACCCTGCTTGTCCTCAGTGCACAGAGCCCTGCTTGTCCTCAGTGTACAGAGCCCTGCTTGTCCTCATTGCACAGAGCCCTGCTTGTCCTCAGTGCACAGAGCCCTGCTTGTCCTCAGTGTACAGGGCCCTGCTTCTCCTCAGTGTACAGGGCCCTGCTTGTCCTCAGTGTACAGGGCCCTGCTTGTCCTCAGTGTACAGAGCCCTGCTTGTCCTCAGTGTACAGAGCCCTGCTTGTCCTCAGGTACAGAGCCCTTCTTGTCCTCACTGTACAGAGCCCTGCTTGTCCTCAGTGTACAGAGCCCTGCTTGTCCTCAGGTACAGAGCCCTTCTTGTCCTCACTGTACAGAGCCCTTCTTGTCCTCAGTGCACAGGGCCCTGCTTGTCCACCCACACTTCCTATATTCAGTCTGCGCACACAGACACACAGGTAAATGTAGTAGGTAAATAGCTGCAGACACAAGGACTATTTTTTCCACCCAAAAAATATACATATTTTTTATTCAGTGTATATTACGTATATTATTATATATTAATATATATAATATTAAATAATATATAATATTATAATATATAATTATAATAATATAATAAGAATATATAGTATATATTTATTGTATATTACGTACATATAATACGTTTTTGCAGATGACAGGCACACTTTAAGAGATTGCTATTTAATGCGAATGCCCATTGTATTCTACAGGGTTTCAATGTAAAACCTGCACTTTACAGCCAAAAAAAATCCTTTAACTCAGGACAAAGTGCACTAAACTGCTTTGCTACAAAGTAACCGGTGCAGTGGGCAAATGTCCCGAAGTAATAATGTTATAACCAATCGGCTGTAACCTGCGATGAGATATTATTCCCTGTGAGGTCACTTCTCTCCGCCGTTCACCTTCTTCTGAGACAAGACATGAATAAAACAGACACGGCTGCGGGGAGAAGAGATGTAAAACAGGGAGGAGGGAGGAGACGGCTCGTCAGGATCATAAATAAATGATCGCCACGAAAAACACAAAAGACAGGTGGACGCACCAATCCGACGCTAAAAAGATCATTTGTAAAAATCGTGAGTCGTGAAAAGGGGAGTGGGGGGGAGGGCACGTTACACTCGCTGGAGTACAGTTCCCAAAGACACAGGGGGGGGGGGATTTATTCTTGGGTTTACATCACTTTTTTTGGTGGTAAAAAGTCAAAAAAAATTTGCACAATGGTTCAAAAACTTTAAATTTGTACAATACATTTACCACGAATTTCTCCGCAACGGGAATAAAATTGGCAAATCTTTTGCGCAACAGGATTAAAAAATGGTGAAACCGTTCACCGAAGCTAACAATGATAAATGTTCCCCAAAAGTAACCAAAAAACTTAAAAGGGGTACTCCGTTGCCCCAGTGTTGGAGTGGGCGGCGGGGGGGGGGTCGTGATGTCACGGCCCTCTCAATGCAAGTCTATGGGAGGGGGCGTGGCGGATGTCTAGGGGAGGAGTACCCCTTTAAAGGGGTTATCCAGGAAGAAACTTTATATATATATATATATATATATATATATATATATATCAACTGGCTCCAGAAAGTTTAAAAGATTTATAAATTACTTCTATTAAAAAATCTTAATCCTTTTAGTACTTATGAGCTTCTGAAGTCAAGGTTGTTCTTTTCTGTCTAAGTGCTCTCTGATGACACGTGTCTCGGGAACCGCCCAGTTTAGAAGAGGTTTGCTATGGGGATTTGCTTCTAAACTGGGCGGTTCCCGAGACACGTGTCATCAAAGAGCACTTGGACAGAAAAGAACAACCTTAACTTCAGAAGCTCAAAAGTACTGAAAGGATTAAGATTTGTTAATAGAAGTAATTTACAAATCTGTTTAACTTTCTGGAGCCAGTTGATATATATATATATATATATATATATATAAAAAGTTTTTTCCTGCATAACCCCTTTAAGTAACTTTTGTATCAGTTTGATTAATGATCATGGAAGCAAACTCCCAGAATCCTCTGCTCTGTGTGGTCGGATGTGTGGTACAATAAGATTTGCGCTCTGGAATACTGGATGTAGTACGGCTCTGTTCACACCTAGATTAAAGGTTCGGTTACAATGGGGGAGATTTATCAAAACCTGTCCAGAGGAAAAGTTGCTGAGTTGCCGATAGCAACCAATCAGATTGCTGCTTTCATTTCTCAGAGGCCTTTTCAAAAGTGAAAGACGCGATCCTATTGGTTGCTATGGGCAACTCAGCAACTTTTCCTCTGGACAGGTTGTGATAATTCTCCCCCAATGTGTCAAAATAGCGCAGCACGCGCATCGATTTTGTCCAGGATAATGCTGAACACTAAGGAGAAGATTTATCAAAACCTGTGTAGAGGAAGAGCGGTGCAATTGCCCATGGCAACCAATCAGATCGCTCCTTTCATTTCTCATAGGCCTCTTTAAAAATGAAAGTAGCGATCTGATTGGTTGCTAAGGGCAACTGCACCGCTCTTCCTCTACACAGGTTTTGATAAATCTCCCCCTATGTACTCAATTATAGTCAATGGGATCCGTCAGGCACCATTACTGTCCACTATTTTTGGTAGAATAAAAAAACAGCTCAGATGTGAACAGCACTTATAGAGGTTATCCAGGATTTAAAAAAGGAGAGCTGATTTCTTCTAAAAACAGCGCCACACCCGTCCTCAGGTTGTGTGTGGTATTACAACTCGGCTCCATTCACTTAATTGGAACTGAACTGCAAATACCACACATAACCTAAGGATAGGGGTGCTGCTGTTTTTCTTTAAAATGTCCAAATAGGCTAAAGCTGTCCCTCCGACGGCATCACCGCTTTAATCTGTTAATCAATAATTCAGAGTTTGCTATATCTTGATATACTGGAACCTGGAAATAGGCGCAGTAGATGATTGACAACCCGTCATCTTGGTGACACCAAATAAATAATTAAACTGTGGTTTGTTTATTTAGAAAAAAAAATATATATATATATATATATATATTTTTTTTTTTTTTGAATGGCCGCCAGTAAGTGTACACATGCTTCGTATTGTAACTAACATCTACCTGGTTGATCCAGAATAAGAAAGTAAAAAAAAAATTGTATTTGGAAAGCTTTATTGTTCAGGAAAATCCTACAAAGTCTGGAATCCCCTATTACTGATCCCCACTCAGTATCACTGGGCAGGTGAGTACGTACCTGTTTTGGGGTCCACATCTGCCTGTAAGTGTGGTGGGGGGTTCCCAGGTGTAAAGTGCTCATTACTGTAGGTGATAAGCGGTGTGAGAGGGTGGACATGATGAGGGTGTTGTACTACTGGCACTTTATTAGACTGCGGAGACACAAAAGAAAAGAAAACATTTCATTAACACAAGTGCGCAAAACAAGATGGCGTCCTACATGCATAAAAAAACAAGAGGGTAAAAAAAAGTTAAAATTACATTAAGAAATAAAAATAAATACATAAATAAATACATCAAAATTCTATAAGTCTCCAAGTCATTCACAGCACATTAGCAGTTCCACTTTTACAGAATTGGCGCATACAGTAAAAGTATTCGCGCACCCCATTACCCAATGGAGGATAAGGGAGTGGCCTCCATAAGTTGGTATACAAATGTTTATGGCCATACAAAGGGCAAAAGGGAGAAGAATAACAGCATCAATAACCAGTCCAAACGCGAGGGGCAGAATATGCGCCGCAGATGGAGAATAATAAATTACAGTTTGTTACTTTTTTAGCAATTTATTTTACCCTATTTATATTTCAGAGTTCCCCTTTAACCTAAGCTTTGTAAACGTTTCCTGAAGTGCAGTGAAGTCCCAACACATTCCCGTGACACATGCTACAGTGTTGGCTACTTATAGTTAAAGAAAATAAATACTGTACATACATATATATATATAATTATTTTATTTCTTTTTTTCTCTTTCTCGGGTGGACTTTGTGGTACTTCATATATGTATGAATGTAATTTATTATCTTTAGTAAAAGTAAAAAAAGGAATTGAGAAAAATGGTGCGCATGAAGCAAATATACCCCTTAGTTCCTTCAAGCTTTCAAATTGAGCTGATCTGTTCAGGGATGATGAGAGTTGTAGTCATCGTACAATCAATGTGCATTCATTCACTGAACATCTGACGTTTCTCTTAAAAGGCAAATTCTCTTTTCTTGTTTTTTTAACTGTAGCTCTTCAGCTGCTGCAAAGCTACAACTTCCATAAACTATGACTCCCATCATGCTCTGATATAACCTGAATGCTCTATATCAGTGTTTCCCAGTTGCTTCACAACTACAACTCCCAATATGCCCTGATAAAAACCAAATGCTCTATATCAGTGCACCACCTAACCTGTGGCTCTCCAGCTGTTGCCAAACTACAACTCCAATCATGCCCTGACATAATCTGAATGCACTTTATCAGTATTTCCTGACCTGTGGCTCTTCAGCTGTTGCCAAACTACAACTCCCATCATGCCCTGATATAATCTAACGCTCTATATCAGTGTTTCTCAGGTGTGGCAAAACGACAACTCCCATCATGATCTGATAAGGACTGAATGCTCCATATCAGTTCTTCCCAACGTGTGGCTCTCAATCTCTTGCAAAACTACAACTCCCATCATGCCCTGACCTTTCCTAATGCTCTATATCAGTGTTTTCCTAACCTGTGACTCCAGCTATTATCAAACT
Source organism: Hyla sarda (assembly GCF_029499605.1). Taxonomy (NCBI): domain Eukaryota; kingdom Metazoa; phylum Chordata; class Amphibia; order Anura; family Hylidae; genus Hyla; species Hyla sarda. The sequence continues at coordinate 14,478,991 of NC_079195.1, forward strand.
ACAACTCCCATCATGCCCTGACATAACCTAATGCTCTATATCAGTGTTTTCCTAACCTATGGCTCTCCAGCTGTTGCCAAACTACAACTCCCATCATGCTCTGGTATAACCTGAATGCTCTATATCAGTATTTCTCAGCTGTTGCAAAACTACAACTCCCACCATGCCCTGACATTCCCTAATGCTCTAGATCAGTGTTTTCCTAACCTGTGGCTCTCCAGCTGTTGCCAAACTACAACTCCCATCATTCCCTGGTATAACCTGAATGCTCTATATCAGTGTTTCTCAGCTATTGCAAAACTACAACTCCCATCATGCCCTGACCTTCCCTAATGTTCTATATCAGTGTTTTCCTAACCTGTGGCTCTCCAGCTATTATCAAACTACAACTCCCATCATGCCCTGACATAACCTAATGCTCTATATCAGTGTTTTCCTAACCTGTGGCTCTCCAGCTGTTGCCAAACTATAACTCCCATAATGCCCTCACATAACCTAACGCTCTATATCAGTGTTTTCCTAATCTGTGGCTCTCCAGCTGGTGCAAAGCTACAACCCCCATCATGCCCTGACAGCCTTCGGCTGTCAGGGCATGATGGGGGTTGTAGCTTTGCACCAGCTGGAGAGCCCCATGTTGCAGAACACAGTTCTCCATCTTTTTGGAGGGTAGGATCTCACATCAGAGCCGGGCATCGGCATGTCAGTCCCTTCGTCTCGGTGACAGGACCCACCTTCTCTTCCCCCCTAGTAATTTACTCCTGTGATGGCATCAAGGCACGGCATGCTGAGGCACGAGCCCCTCCACCCTCCTCTCTGACTCCCTCCGATTCACACCCTTTTGTGATGTAAGTCGGCGCAGCGGGGCGCCCTGCCTTTAATAGCGTCCGAGGCCAGCCCCGCGCAACCTCTGGATTTGTTAGCGCGCACTGTATCTCGCTCCCGGAGTCAGCGGCCCCCTTTATACAGCCGGGATCTGAGGACCTGCCTTGTACATTCCCTGACATTGACTAGATCTATTTTTTTTCCCCCGCTATTCACTTCTCAAACACTTTTATCACAAAAAAAAAAAACTAAATGGCGCGCGCGAGAGCGCTGTGAATAGAGCGGCGAGGAGCCACCAAATCCTCCCTTCTCCGCAGAGTCGCCTCCCCATAAACACGAAGGGGGCCCCGGGGTTCACACTTTCATCCACAAAAACGCTGCACGGATTCCCGACATGGGAACCACTCAGACCGAAAAGCCATATTCCCCAAGGTGGAATTGAGCCGGAGTTTTACAAGGCAGAACATTTAACCAGATTATGTGGCCGGCAGATAAAGACGCCCTCGTAGTAATGGCTGAACAGATTACAGCCCAGATACGGGCCTCATTTCCATAAGCGGCTTGTATTCCTACCCAGGGACACGGCAGCACGACCTGACAAGAGTTAAATGCTTATTACATCACGTTTCCCTTGTTCCCCTCCACAATTGCAGACAAGGCTTTGCCGCTCCCGTTAAGGTTCCTCTTGTTTCCTCGAGACGTCTTAAAGACTCATGAACTCCGGTCAATAGAGCCGGCTAATAATATACAATAGGTGTCATTGTGAGGCGGCCGAGGCTGCAGATCTGATCAGCTTGGGCCTCAAATGTCACCTATACAATTAAGTCATTGCTTAAAAAATAAAACAATTGCGCAAAATTACAATGGAATGTAGGGAACGTCTGGAGGGGGGGAAAAAGAGTGGCATAGGGAGGAATGAGACCTGGTGATAATAATGCATGGTGTAACATGTGTCAGTGAATCTTAATAAAATAATCTTAAAATAATAATAATATAGAAATAATAATGTTAAAATAACCATATAGAAAAAATATGTTGCACCGTAGGATGCAGATTAATCTAATTTAAAGAATAATAATAATAATAATGATAATAATATTACATTGAAATAAGGTGTTACATAATATTCAAGAAGGATAATATAACAAATAATATAATAATAATGTTAATAATGATAATACTAATTAACTTGAAATAAGGTGTTACATAATATTAAATAAGGATAATATAACAAATAATGAAATAATAATAATGTTAATAATGATAATATTAATTAACTTGAAATAAGGTGTTTACATAATATTCACTAAGGATAATATAACAAATAATGAAATAATAATAATGATAATAATAATGTTAATAATGATAATATTAATTAACTTGAAATAAAGTGTTTACATAATATTCACTAAGGATAATATAACAAATAATGAAATAATAATAATATAATAGAAATAATATGTTCCACCATGTTAACTAAGGATATTAGAACAAATAAGGAAATAATAATAATGATAATAATAATAATGTTAATAAGGATAATAATAATTAACTTGAAATAAGGTGTTACATAATATTCACTAAGGATAATAGAACAAATAAGGAAATAATAATAATTAAGATAATGAATAAAGGATAATAAAAAGTAAAAGTATTTACTAATGATCATACAGAAATATATAATCATAACTATAAAAATAACACATAATGCTAATATAGTAATAATATATACTTATTAATACCATAAACATCTAATAAATAATAATAATGATAATTCAATCATAATAATATATATAAAAATGAGTGATAATATAAAAATTTAATATAAAAATAACAATAAATATAAAAAAATAAATATAAAAATTATAATGATTATAATGATTTTTGATCATTATGATTTTTTTTATTCTCTTGATGGTAGTATGATAAAAATTCATAATTAAAATGGTTAATATATATTGTGAAATATATAACACATGCACACACACACATATATCTATCTATCTCTCTCTCTCTCTCTCTCTCTCTATATATATATACTTATATCATACCATATTTCAATAATATATTAACAATCATCATGAATAATAAGAACATTAATAACATTTTGTAATATAATTAAAATAAGTGGTATTAAGCTGAAGCCCAAAGCAGTCACTAGAGTCAGTGGTGATTTGGGCCCCAGGCCCCTATCCCCCTTGCTGACCCAGTTCTGCAGTCTGATAAGTTTCGTGTTTTGGCTCCAGCCCCCAGTCCTTCTAATCAGCGGTAAAAGGCAATAAACAAATATGAATAATTTAGATGAACAGCGCCCCTACAGGATCTACCATGAATAGAGGATCATGCTCAGGGACCAAGCAATGAATGCAGCAGGTGTATAATACATCAACACCTGGCGTGCACTATTATAATACAGTCCTGTGACCCTGGGTCATCTGGGTGACCTACTATAACCCTGCCATGCTAATAATAGGATCCTTAAGATGCATGTAGTGTGACAAGGGAAAGAAACATAAGATACAAATGTATCAGTGCTATAGGGCAAAATATCTAAAATTACAGGACACATTTACTAGGCTTGGAACTGATCATTTTAATAACACAATTGTAGTAATTACCAATCTATGAACTATCTGGAGGTGATATATAGAGGGTCGGGGTCTTACTGGGCTATAAGGAGAGCGAGGGTCTCACTAGGAGAGAAGGAGGGTGGGGATCCCACTGGACTATAAGGAGGGTGGGGTCTTACTGGGATATAAGGCGGACGGTGGTCTCACTAGGATAGGAGGGTGGGGATCTCATTGGACTATAAGGAGGGTGGGGTCTTACTGGGATAGAAGGAGGGTGGGGATCTCCCTGGACTATAAGGAGGGTGGGGTCTTACTGGGAATGAAGGAGGGTGGGGATCTCACTGGACTAAAAGGAGGGTGGGGTCTTACTGGAATAGAAGGAGGGTGGGGATCCCACTGGACTATAAGAAGGGTGGGGTCTTACTGGGATATAAGGAGGGCGGTGGTCTCACTGGACTATAAGGAGGGTTGGGGCCTTACTGAGATATGAGGAGGGCGGTGGTCTCACTAGGATAGAAGGAGGATGGGGATCTCACTGGACTATAAGGCGGGTGGGGTCTTACTGGGAATGAAGGAGGCTGGGGATCTCACTGGACTAAAAGGAGGGTGGGGTCTTACTGGGATAGAAGGAGGGTGGGGATCCCACTGGACTAAAAGGAGGGTGGGGTCTTACTGGGATAGAAGGAGGGTGGGGATCTCACTGGACTATAAGGAGGGTGGGGTCTTACTGGAAATGAAGGAGGCTGGGGATCTCACTGGACTAAAAGGAGGGTGGGGTCTTACTGGGATAGAAGGAGGGCGATGGTCTCACTGGACTATAAGGAGGGTGGGGTCTTACTGGGATAGAAGGAGGGTGGGGATCCCACTGGACTATAAGAAGGGTGGGGTCTTACTGGGATAGAAGGAGGGCGGTGGTCTCACTGGACTATAAGGAGGGTGGGGTCTTACTGGGATAGAAGGAGGGTGGGGATCCCACTGGACTATAAGAAGGGTGGGGTCTTACTGGGATATAAGGAGGACGGTGGTCTCACTGGACTATAAGGAGGGTGGGGTCTTACTGGGATATGAGGAGGGCGGTGGTCTCACTAGGATAGAAGGAGGATGGGGATCTCACTGGACTATAAGGAGGGTGGGGTCTTACTGGGAATGAAGGAGGCTGGGGATCTCACTGGACTAAAAGGAGGGTGGGGTCTTACTGGGATAGAAGGAGGGTGGGGATCCCACTGGACTAAAAGAAGGGTGGGGTCTTACTGGGATATAAGGAGGGCGGTGGTCTCACTGGATTATAAGGAGGGTGGGGTCTTACTGGGATATGAGGAGGGCGGTGGTCTCACTAGGATAGAAGGAGGGTGGGGGTCTCACTGGACTATAAGGAGGGTGAGGTCTTACTGGGATAGAAGCAGGGTGGGGTCTTACTGGGATATGAGGAGGGTGGTGGTCTCACTAGGATAGAAGGAGGGTGGGGATCTCACTGGACTAAAAGGGTGGGGTCTTACTGGAATAGAAGGAGGGTGGGGATCTCACTGGACTATTAGGAGGGTGGGGACTTACTGGAATAGAAGGAGGGTGGGGATCCAACTGGACTATAAGAAGGGTGGGGTCTTACTGGAATAGAAGGAGGGTGGGGATCCCATTGGACTATAAGAAGGGTGGGGTCTTACTGGGATATAAGGAGGGCGGTGGTCTCACTGGATTATAAGGAGGGTGGGGTCTTACTGGGATATGAGGAGGGCGGTGGTCTCACTAGGATAGAAGGAGGGTGGGGGTCTCACTGGACTATAAGGAGGGTGAGGTCTTACTTGGATAGAAGGAGGGTTGGGATCCCACTGGATTATAAGAAGGGTGGGGTCTTACTGCGATATAAGGAGGGCGGCGGTCTCACTGGACTATAAGGAGGGTGGGGTCTTACTGGGATATAAGGAGGGCGGTGGTCTCATTAGGATAGAAGGAGGGTGGGGTCTTACTGGGCTATAAGAAGAGAGAGGGTCTTACTAGGATAGAAGGAGGGTGGGGATCTCACTGGACTATAAGGAGGGTGGATCTTACTGGGATATAAGGAGGGCAGTGGTCTCACTAGGATAGAAGGAGGGTGGGGGTCTCACTGGGCTATAAGAAGAGCGAGGGTCTCACTAGGATAGAAGGAGGGTGGGGATCTGATAGAAGGAGGGTGGGGATCTCACTAGGATAGAAGGAGGGTGGGGGTCTCACTGGGCTATAAAAAGAGCAGGGGCCTTAATGGGCTACAAGAAGACTGTGGGTCTCCCTGGGCTATAAGAGAACTGAGGGTCTCATTTGGCTATAAGGAGAGTGAGGGGCTCACTGGACTATAAAGAGGGTGGAGGTCTCATAGGGCTATAAGGAGAGGAGGTCTCACTTGGCTATAAGCGGAGCAGAAGTCTCACTTGTCTATAAAAACTGTGGGTCTCATTGGGCTATAAGTAGGGTGTGGGTCTTACTGGGCTACAAAGGGAGCAGGGTTTTCACTGGGTTTAATGAAGAGTGGGCTTATAGTAATGTAATGAGGGGACACTAATGGCTCCATATCACACAGTGGGGTGAAAATTGAAGGAAAATAGGGGATGCGCTGAGGGCTTCTGTGTCTATTTCAACTGGTACTTTGCGTGACGCCCTCACCCATAGACTGGCATTGAGGGGGCAGGACGTGATGTCATGAGGGGGGGGCGTGACATCATTAGGGGACGGGGCTATGACGTCACAAGCTCCCGGCGCTGGCTCCAGCATTCGGAACAGTTTGTTCCAAACGCTGAGCAGCGGAGTACCCCTTAAAGTCTTGCCGATTTTTATGCTTTGTTGATCCAGAAGAAGCAAAATGAGAGCCTTATGAGGCCTGATTCACACCTTATTTTCATTTTACATCACTGTATCAGAAAAAAGTACTGACACATGGAACGGATGTAGTTTACTAGTGAGATACACGTTTGCACAACGTGTTTGTACAGGAAACAGACCAAGCGTAGTCAAGAGTAGCCTATATTCAGTCCATGAAACTCAACGGGCCACACTGCGAGGCCACTGCGGTACATGTCAACAAAGCTTGCTTGCCAATATTGGTGGCATCGACTCACGATGTATCAGTGAAACAGTACAAACGAGGCCTACGATAGATAACAATTTGATGAAGGGGGGAAATCCTTCCTGACCGATCCTAATAGCTAAAACAATTCTATAGATGGGGCTGGAAATTTCCCCTGGTGCCTACATTTTTGGATGGTTTTCTGGTTACACCTATGGAAGTTCTCATTGAAAGGCCTCTGATTAAGTCAAAGTAGTCCAAGGTCAAAAATCTATAGAATATTCTCCAGAAGAGTTCTTACTAACCCTGCAGCTATAGGCGAAATGGGTTTGTAGTAACTTAAAGTTTATTATATTATAGAGGTTAATGAATGCACATATTGTAAATAGAAGCTTAAAGTAAGAGATAAAAAATACAGGGGGCGCTCCCTGATGAGGTATATCCGCTGATGGGTATCCTTCCCCACACCCAGGTAATATACCGACCTTTTATGAAGCAAATGGCGTAAGTGAAGGTGATCACGGTTGTTGGCTCCTGCACTCTTGCCAGTATCAGACCCCAGTAATGGTGACTGATAGGGAATAGTGGAAGACAAATAAGGTAAAGAAACCCGTTAGCGGAGGCGCTACACAACTGTGGTCATGAAAAAAAAAGACTCGAGCAGCACAGGAGAATAAAACTTTTATAGGTATAATTGGGGACAACGTGTTTTGGCATGCCCTAATGCCTTCCTCAGGTCTACTTAGAGCTCCCAGAGGATGATTGTGCTCAGCTCTGGGTTGCTGGTTGTGGAAGTCCTGCGTGTATCTGTTAGACCGCGGCAGCACAGATAAACGTAGGACTTCCACAACCAGCAACCCAGAACTGAGCACAATCAACCTCTGGGAACTATATGTAGACCTGAGGAAGGCATTAGGGTATGCCGAAACGTGTTGTCCCCAATTATACCAATAAAAGTTTTATTGTCCTGTGCTGCTCTAGTCTTTTTTTCATGATCACAGTTGTGCAGCGCCTCCGCTAACCGGTTTCTTTACCTTATTCGTCTTTCACATATTGTAAATAGAATCCGCTATAGACTTGTATAATTGTGTGAAGAATATTATTGCAGTGCTTTACACAAATAGGGCACAGTAATGGGGTCACACATCGCCCCCTACAATATCAGCATTGCACTGTGCCCAAAATTAGGATATTTTACTTTTCTGAGATACCATTGCTACAGTGTAAAATGTACTGAGCCTTCTCTTATATGCATCCCAAATGTAATACTGCCATCTACTATTCTCTCCAAAAAAAGTACATATAGAGGGGGGGGGGGGGGGGGGGAGACTTTAGTTCATTAGCCAAAACTGATCTCTATTATATGATACAGGAGTCTTTAAGGCAAAGCATATAGAGTCATTGACAATACACAAGGCAGGGCCCATGAGAAGTGCACCCCACCCTAAACACACAGGGGCCACACACATTCCAATTAGTTGCATCTGAGCCCATAACTGCATCACTACATGACGTGCCACACACTGCGCATCATGTACCGCTCACATAGGACTTTAATGCAGTACATTACACAGGACATGGTATACCGTCTGCTTTTCTCCTATATACCACACAATGTAATTGATGCGCTGTAACCTTCCAGCCCATATATCTGGTCCCTATATGTAGTGTATATACTCTGTACCGGGTGTATAAGGTCCATTCATACAGTCCATGCACCATTCCTGCAGTGCTGTGTCCCTTATATACAGGTGATAGTTTGCAATGATTTGTTGCGGCGTACAATCTGTAGTGTTCAACTAGCGTGACAAACTATGTAGCTATATAGCAGTGTTTTTAAACAAACGTGCCTCAAGATGTTGCAGAACTACAACTCCCAGCATGCCCGGATAGCCTTATGCAACAGCTGGAGGCACCTTGTTTAGAAATACTGCTATATATAGTAATAGCTCTGGATGCCTTACCTTATATATAACCTGTACAAAGCTCCTGGAAAGTCATACCCTATTATATATACTATATACTATATATACACCTGTGCATCTATATACAACCAGTAAAGTAAATTATGAAGTCCTGTAGCCTATATATCATCTCTAAAGTACTGAACCCTATATACAGCCTGTATACTATGTCTAAAATTCTGCACCCTATATACAGCCTGTATACTATCTCTCAATTGCTGCACCCTATATACACCCTGTATACTATCTCTAAAGTGCTGTACCCTATATACAGCCTGTATACTATCTCTAAGTGCTGCACCCTATATACAGCCTATATACTATCTCTCAATTGCTGCACCCTATATACACCCTGTATACTATCTCTAAAGTGCTGTACCCTATATACAGCCTGTATATTATCTCTAAAGTGCTGCACCCTATATACAGCCTGTATATTATCTCTAAAGTGCTGCACCCTATATACAGCCTGTATACTAAATCTAAAGAGCTGCACCCTATATACAGCCTGTATACTAAATCTAAAGTACTGCACCCTATATACAGCCTGTATACTATCTCTTAAGTGCTGCACCCTATATACAGCCTGTATACTATCTCTAAAGAGCTGCACCCTATATACAGCCCGTATACTATCTCTAAAGTACTGCACCCTATATATAGCCTGTATACTATCTCTAAAGTACTGCACCCTATATATAGCCTGTATACTATCTCTAAAGTGCTGCACCGTATATACAGCCTGTATACTATCTCTAAAGAGCTGAACCCTATATACAGCCTGTATATTATCTCTAAGTGCTGCACCCTATATACACCCTGTATACTATCTCTAAAGTGCTGCACCCTATATACAGCCTGTATACTATCTCTAAAGTACTGCACCCTATATATAGCCTGTATACTATCTCTAAAGTGCTGCACCGTATATACAGCCTGTATACTATCTCTAAAGTGCTGCACCCTATATACAGCCTGTATACTATCTCTAAAGAGCTGAACCCTATATACAGACTGTATATTATCTCTAAGTGCTGCACCCTATATACACCCTGTATACTATCTCTAAAGTGCTGCACCCTATATACAGCCTGTATACTATCTCTAAAGTGCTGCACCCTATATACAGCCTGTATACTATCTCTAAAGTGCTGCACCCTATATACAGCCTGTATACTATCTCTAAAGTGCTGCACCCTATATACAGCCTGTATACTATCTCTAAAGAGCTGAACCCTATATACAGACTGTATACTATCTCTAAAGAGCTGAACCCTATATACAGCCTGTATATTATCTCTAAGTGCTGCACCCTATATACAGACTGTATATTATCTCTAAAGTGCTGCACCCTATATACAGCCTGTATATTATCTCTAAAGTACTGCACCCTATATACAGCCTGTATACTATCTCTAAGTGCTGTACCCTATATACAGCCTGTATACTATCTCTAAAGTTCTGCACCCTATATACAGCCTGTATACTATCTCTAAAGAGCTGCACCCTATATACAGCCTGTATATTATCTCTAAAGTGCTGCACCCTATATACAGCCTGTATACTATCTCTAAGTGCTGTACCCTATATACAGCCTGTATACTATCTCTAAAGTACTGCACCCTATATATAGCCTGTATACTATCTCTAAGTGCTGCACCCTATATACAGCCTGTATACTATCTCTAAAGAGCTGCACCCTATATACAGCCTTTATACTATCTCTAAAGTACTGCACCCTATATACAGCCTGTATATTATCTCTAACCCTATATACAGCCTGTATACAATCTCTAAAGTGCTGTACCCTATATACAGCCTGTATACTATCTCTAACCCTATATACAGCCTGTATACTATCTCTAACCCTATATACAGCATGTATACTATCTCTAACCCTATATACAGCCTGTATACTATCTCTAACCCTATATACAGCATGTATACTATCTCTAACCCTATATACAGCCTGTATACTATCTGTAAAGTGCTGCACCCTATATACAGCCTGTATACTATCTGCAACCCTATATACAGCCTGTATACTATGTCTAAAGTGATGTACCCTACATACACCCTGTATACTATCTCTAAAGTGCTGCACCCTATATACAGCCTGTATACTCTCTCTAAAGTGCTGCACCCTATATACAGCCTGTATACTATCTCTAACCCTATAAACAGCCTGTATACTATCTCTAAAGTGCTGCACCCTATATACAGCCTGTATACTATCTCTAAAGTGCTGCACCCTATATACAGCCTGTATACTATCTCTAAAGTGCTGCACCCTATATACAGCCTGTATACTATCTCTAAAGTGCTGCACCCTATATACAGCCTGTATACTATCTCTAAGTGCTGCACCCTATATACAGCCTGTATACTATCTCTAAAGTACTGCACCCTATATACAGCCTGTATACTATCTCTAAAGTGCTGCACCCTATATACAGCCTGTATACTATCTCTAAAGTGCTGCACCCTATATACAGCCTGTATACTATCTCTAAAGTACTGCACCCTATATACACCCTGTACACTATCTCTAAGTGCTGCACCCTATATACAGCCTGTATACTATCTCTAAGTGCTGCACCCTATATACACCCTGTATATTATCTCTAAGTGCTGCACCCTATATACACCCTGTATACTATCTCTAAGTGCTGCACCCTATATACACCCTGTATACTATCTCTAACCCTATATACGGGCTGTATACTATCTCTCAATTGCTGTACCCTATATACACCCTGTATACTATCTCTAAGTGCTGCACCCTATATACACCCTGTATACTATCTCTAAGTGCTGCACCCTATATACACCCTGTATACTATCTCTAAAGTGCTGCACCCTATATACACCCTGTATACTATCTCTAAAGTGTTGCACCCTATATACAGCCTGTATACTATCTCTAAAGTTCTGCACCCTATATACAGCCTGTATGCTATCTCTAACCCTATATACAGCCTGTATACTATCTCTAAAGAGCTGCACCCTATATACAGCCTGTATACTATCCCTAAGTGCTGCACCCTATATACAGCCTGTATACTATCTCTAAAGTGCTGCACCCTATATACAGCCTGTATACTATCTCTAAAGTTCTGCACCCTATATACAGCCTGTATACTATCTCTAACCCTATATACAGCCTGTATACTATCTCTAAAGAGCTGCACCCTATACACAGCCTGTATACTATCCCTAGGTGCTGCACCCTATATACACCCTGTATACTATCTCTATAGTGCTGCACCTTATATACAGCCTGTATACTATCTCTAAGTGCTGCATCCTATATACAGCCTGTATACTATCTCTAAAGTGCTGCACCCTATATACACCCTGTACACTATCTCTAAGTGCTGCACCATATATACAGCCTGTATACTATCTCTAAGTGCTGCATCCTATATACAGCCTGTATACTATCTCTAAAGAGCTGTACCCTATATACAGCCTGTATACTATCACTAAAGTGCTGCACCCTATATACAGCCTGTATACTATCTCTAAAGTGCTGCACCCTATATACAGCCTGTATACTATCTCTAAAGTGCTGCACCCTATATACACCCTGTACACTATCTCTAAGTGCTGCACCATATATACAGCCTGTATACTATCTCTAAGTGCTGCATCCTATATACAGCCTGTATACTATCTCTAAAGAGCTGTACCCTATATACAGCCTGTATACTATCACTAAAGTGCTGCACCCTATATACAGCCTGTATACTATCTCTAAGTGCTGCATCCTATATACAGCCTGTATACTATCTCTAAAGAGCTGTACCCTATATACAGCCTGTATACTATCACTAAAGTGCTGCACCCTATATACAGCCTGTATACTATCTCTAAAGTGCTGCACCCTATATACACCCTGTACACTATCTCTAAGTGCTGCACCATATATACAGCCTGTATACTATCTCTAAGTGCTGCACCCTATATACACCCTGTATACTATCTGTAACCCTATATACAGCCTGTATACTATCTCTAAGTACTGCACCCTATATACAGCCTGTATACTATCTCTAACCCTATATACAGCCTGTATACTATCTCTAAAGTGCTGCACCCTATATACAGCCTGTATACTATTTTTAAAGAGCTGCACCCTATATACAGCCTATATACTATCTCTAAAGAGCTGCACCCTATATACAGCCTGTATACTATCTCGAAAGAGCTGCACCCTATATACAGCCTGTATACTATCTCTAGGTGCTGCACCCTATATACAGCCTGTATACTATCTCTAAGTGCTGCACCCTATATACAGCCTGTATACTATCTCTAACCCTATATACAGCCTGTATACTATGTCTAAAGTACTGCACCCTATATACACCCTGTATACTATCTCTAACCCTATATACGGCCTGTATACTATCTCTAAAGTGCAGCACCCTATATACAGCCTGTATACTATCTCTAAAGTGCAGCACCCTATATACAGCCTGTATACTATCCCTAACCCTATATACAGCCTGTATACTATCTCTAAAGTGCTGCACCCTATATACAGCCTGTATACTATCCCTAACCCTATATACAGCCTGTATACTATCTCTAAAGTGCAGCACCCTATATACAGCCTGTATACTATCTCTAAAGTGCTGCACCCTATATACAGCCTGTATACTATCTCTATAGTACTGCACCTCATATACAGCCTGTATACTATCTCTAACCCTATATACACCCTATATACTATCTATAACCCTTTATACAGCCTGTATACTATCTCTAACCCTATATACAGCCTGTATACTATCTCTAAAGTGCTGCACCCTATATACATCCTGTATACTATCTCTAAGTGCTGCACCCTATATACAGCCTGTATACTATCTCTAAAGTGCTGCACCCTATATACAGCCTGTATACTATCTCTAAAGAGCTGCACCCTATATACAGCCTGTATACTATCTCTAAAGAGCTGCACCCTATATACAGCCTTTATACTATCTGTAAAGTGCTGCACCCTATATACAGCCTGTATACTACCTGTAACCCTATATACAGCCTGTATACTATCTCTAACCCTATATACAGCCTGTATACTATCTGTAAAGTGCTGCACCCTATATACACCCTGTATACTACCTGTAACCCTATATACAGCCTGTATACTATCTCTAACCCTATATACAGCCTGTATACTATCTGTAAAGTGCTGCACCCTATATACACCCTGTATACTATCTCTAACCCTATATACACCCTATATACTATCTCTAAAGTGCTGTACCCTATATATTGCAGGCATAAAGCCCCTGGGATGTTGTACCCCAATATACTGTGTGTATAAAGCCTCTGGAGTGCTGCACCCCTATATATAGCAAAAATAATATCTGTGTAGAAAATACAAGGCAAAAGGCCTAGAGTGACCCCTAAAATACTTAGGGAGCCCCCCATGGGACATCACTATAAACTTCTGTTTACATTACTAATAATAAGGTTCCTATATACCAGTGGTCTCCAACCTGCAGACCTCCAGATGTTGCTCCGGGCCTGCTGGGAGTTGTAGTTTTGCAACATCTGGAGGTCCGCAGGTTGAAGACCACTGCTATATACTATCCTATATCCCCCAATTGTTCTCAGCTACAGAACCACAAGAAAAGAGTGCTAGCTCCTGTGTGAGATGTGACCCACAATGACAGTATCCATCCTAAACATGTTAACCCTCGCTCCACCAGCATGCTGCATCCCCCCTGACAGCTGAATGACCCCAATAGATCCCCCATTTACTGTGTTATGGGTAAAGTTTAAAAAAGAGACTTCAAAGTAATATCTGGACCCCCTATAGGAACAACAGTAAGAGGGAATGTCCGGGGAATAATATATGGACGACACATCATAGATCTAAGAGACGTAACACTCCACAACAATGTACATTCCTTCATATAGAGAATGTTTGGTATTTACAAGCATTTATCTCTACTCTTATTATCCCCCCGACCACCTCCACCGGGTGAGTATTGTGCATTATATCATCGCTCAGGAACCTTTTGTTCAATAATACAAGTGACACATGGTGTACAGAATAGGACACCGTATAGATAATACAATGTATGTAAAATATTAGTGACTTAAACATGACAAAGATAATGTGCACATATGCAAATACATTATACAAGACAGATAGATAGATAGATAGATATGAGATAGATAGATATGAGATAGATATATATGAGATAGATAGATAGATATGAGATAGATAGATATGAGATAGATAGATAGATATGAGATAGATAGATATGAGATAGATGATTGATAGATAGATAGATAGATAGATATAAGATAGATAGAGATAGATATGAGATAGAAGATAGATAGATATGAGATAGATAGATATAAAGATAGATATGAGATGGATATAAAGATATAGATATGAGATAGATAGATAGATAGATAGATATGAGATAGATGGATAGATATGAGATAGATAGATATGAGATAGATAGATATGAGATAGATAGATATGAGATGGATATAAAGATATAGATATGAGATAGATAGATAGATATGAGATAGATAGATATGAGATAGATGGATAGATATGAGATAGATAGATATGAGATAGATAGATATGAAATAGATAGATAGATAGATATGTGATAGATGGATAGATAGATAGATATGAGATAGATAGATATGAGATAGATAGATAGATATAAAAGATAGATGGATAGATTTGAGATAGATATAAGATAGATAGATAATAGATAGATAGATATAAGATAGATAGATAGATATATATGAGAGATAGATAGATATGATAGATAGATATGAGATAGATAGATAGATATAAGATAGATAGATAATAGATAGATAGATAGATATAAGATAGATTGATAGATAATGTTCCAGAGAACAGCAGCACACACAAAAAAATGGTGTAAAAAGTGAAGATTTATCCCATCAATCCAGAGTACAGTAGTTTTGTACTACCCTGGATTGATGGAATAAGTCTTCACTTTTTTACACCATTTTTTGTGTGTGCTGCTGTTCTCTGGAACATTATTGAAGAGTGGAGCTACTGACCAGAGCTCCCATACGGCTTGCACCTACTATACGGATTATCTTTATTTGGTTGTGCTGCTCTCCTGGAGTTTTGTTAGATAGACAGACTTCCACAGGGCCTGTATAGCAGATCAGGGTCGGCACTGCACGATATCGGTGCTCGTGGACCGGTGTGTAATCCAAGTGTATCAAAGAAGGGTCCCGGCACTCAAGTTTCTTGCTCAATCTCAAAGTGTTTAAATATGCATAAGCATAGCATACAGGACAGTATGCGTTACGACTAAGCAGTCTTTCACAACTGTTGAGAAATGCTGCTTAGCCGTACCGCATACTGTTCTCTAAGCTATGTTTATGCATAAATAAAAACATTGAGATTAAGCAAGAAACTTGAGTGCCGGGACCCTTCTTTGATACACTTGGATTCCACTGGGCCTGGACTGTCCATATTGAATCCACACCAAGAACACATACATACAATGTCTATAAAACAGAATAGAAATGTTCCTCTATATTCTATCAGTCAGGTCTGGCCGGGGCCACATACAGCTCGAAGGTGTCAGCCAGTGCCAGCACTTTGTAGTTCCCCAGCACACCCACATAGTGACAGCCCGGCCACTGTCTCTTATTCCCTCTTCAGTGGATGAGAGGCAGAGACAAGCAGATATTGTTCCTCTGTAATCCCTGACCCGACCTTTCCTCTCCCCATCGCACAGCCTTTCTATCCTGGTGCTCGGCCTGACACAGTGATAATGGGAGACGGTCCACAGCTCTGCCAGATCCATCACCCTGTCCCCCCCATCACTAAGGCCGAGGAGCTGTGAACCTCCAGCTGGGCCACCGATGGTCACGTGAAACATTTAAAACCGAACCTCATAATGATTGTCTATAAACAGAAATTGGATGTTGCAGAGTAAGCAAACATGACGACTATCAGGTTAGCATTGCAAGGGTTAAATTGTTTGACAACATGCAGGAGGAGGGGATCTCTAGTTTACCCATCCCAAAAACCAAAAGGCAAGTTACTCACCCAGCAGTTGAGATTGGCATGCCAGCTACCAAGCTCCTGCAGTAACGTTAATCCACAAGCTGGCATGGTCTTCTTGTCACTCGTCCTGTCCAGACCAACCAAGACAGAATCCCTGGTATACATGCCTACTGCCTAACCACAGGTCTGCAGCCAGCAGCTCGATGCTTCCTCGGCCAAGCTGCGTCCACTGATATCCACAGGTCTCAAAAACATTCACTTAAGTCAGTGACTAAATAAAACCCACCGACCTCGCTGCTGCCCAGTCCACTCTTAACGGTTGCCCAATAGGTCGACCCAAATAATCTAGTCATATTCCCTAACTAGTAAATAATGACCACCAGATCCCGTCATGGTAAAAAAATAACTCTGAGAAATATATAAGAATGAAACACGGCATTCAGTGGAGGCGTGCAGCCAGGGATAGTAAATGGTGCACCATAACAAAGTGGTAAGAAGGGAATGGAAAAAAAGCAACTGGGAAGAACAGCCAAGGAACCGAGGACCAGTAAGGAAGAATCTGAGGCAGCAAAGTTTATCCAACTCAACAGATCTGCTCCCCTGTTAAATTCTGCAAAATAAATTCCTTGGGAAAAGGAGAGAGAAAAAAAAAAAACGTGCAGTCACCGTATCAAGGAGTGACAAGACGTGTGTGGCCTGTGCAGCTCTCCGCTCCGCAACCTTCACTCAGCATTAAATATCAATTTGGTTTTCTAGGAGCACAAGACACAATACATGAGAGAAGCTTTTGTTAGCCAGGGCTCCCAGTGGCCAAACAGCAGCTCTAAGCCCCTAACCCACACACAAGCCCCTCTGTGCTCCAGTTGTTTGCAGCCTAACAATTCAATGGGGGGGTCCTCTAACGCATTGCTCCGTCCTTACACTTCCACACCAAGGCCATTGAGTGACTTTTGAGTGCCACAAACCAACACAATTTTTTTTAATGCACCTTCCAGATTACTCCGGAAACACTTGACGTTAAAGTGTCCTATTCAATAAAACTTTGCCTCATGGGTCTGCATTGTGTCTGCAACCAGCTGCTATGGTGAAAGGGGGGGGGGGGAAGAGGCCATGAAGATTCCTCTCTCCTAGATATTAAAACCCTTTAGCACGTTTGCTGACAACCTCCACTTTTTGTCGACACTTTCTAAAAAATTATGAACTGCACCAGTGCTCGTCTCCACACATCCGCCGGCCCCTGGGAGCGTCAGCCAGAAATCTTTAAGGCTCTTAATACCAAAACAAAACCCAGTGATTTCCCTTTACAAGGCAGTGACAAAAGCAATGAGCCTTTCCATTTGACAAGTAAAAGGACCCAACAACAGGGCAGCTAATTGCCTTCCCTCCCTCTATTCAGAGCGGCCACCACACTTCACCGCTTGCTTTTCAAGCACGTGCAATTTCCTAAAGTAAACTCAAATGATGGACAGGTCCCAATAGTTTTCTAACAATAACTGGTAGCCCCGGACAGGCATTTCCCAGCTGGGAATTATTTACTCCTGCATTTTCCCTAAGCGGAGGCGATAACAAAACACAAGGAAACCAAACAGGGGGGTCAACGTCGGAAAAAAAAAAAAAATCTCTATAAAACTGGGATGAGCCCGGAATGATTCCAAACAAACAAAACAAAAAATCCAGCAGCTTTGGAATGTAGCTCGAGCTGGCAAAGGAAACTAATGTGTTTGTTATAGCTCCACCAGTCAGGCAGTGATCTCAGGAGGACTAAGGAGCTTCAGACCATTCCCTCGACTCCGAAGCAGGAACCGTGACAGAATCAGACCCATCAACAGTCATAGCTAGTGACGAAAAAAAAGCTACACATTTCATTAAAAAACTAATTAAGATATTACAAAAGCATGCTACAAAAATAAATTATTGTAGTGTTTACAAAAATTTCTTTTGATATGAAAATTTCAAAAAACGTCAAATAAACAAGCAAAAAAAATAAAAATATTTGGATTATAGGATCATACAGCCAAGCTAGACCTAAGCAATAGAGGTTGCCATCGATATGTATTTGGTGTAAATTACACAGATTTAAGAAAACAGGAATCTCTGACATGCAAGACATAAGAAATAATGGAAGACGACGTGCAGGCTTACCATTTACAAGTTTTACTTTGCTTCCTCTATAGTGCCAGGCTAGGACCATGCTTCCGATTAAAGTATTCCACACACAGTCATGATAAGGCTAGTGTATAGACAGAGCTTTCATGATCCGCTGGAGGGCAGCACTCTACACTAAAAGCATTCAGACAACGAGGACGCCATCAGCTGAATCAGTCAATGGGAGTTTTCCCAGGCAGATGCTCAGTTAAGATGCTCAAGTTCAGGCATTCAAAGAATTATCTCAGTTGGTCAGGAAGAATACAATTATTAAGATATCCCCAATTCAATGACGGTCGCCTAATAAAAGCTCCAGTTTTTGTGTAACACTCTCCTATCCCCCTCCCCACCATCCCCAATCCTAGGTTCAATGACAGGAACAAAAGACAAATACTTTGCTTCCCGACTTGGCAAATATAAAAGACAAAATCCCTTTCTCTAGAAAGCTCCTAAGCTTAGCGAGGGAGAGACGGTGTGTCGAAAAGAGCAAACGATCGACATGCTAAAAAAAAATTGAAAAAAAAAATGCATAAAACTATTTGCCAAGTAAAACAAACTAAAAAAGGTAAAAAAAGGAAAATCCCTAAAATGCAATAAAAAAAAAAAAAAACTAAACAAAAAAATAAAATAAAAATCAACCCCAAATTCCCCCCTGGTTCAAGACTTAAGGAAGTCTCGGCGCTTGCAGGTGACTCCTGGAGTTGTTACAGGGAAAGACCCTGCATTGGGCAAAAAAACCTCTTTCCAGATGCGAATGGCAAAAAAAATATAGAAACTTGAGAATATCTTCTCTAAAAGCGATGGGTATCCTTGCAAAAACTATACCCGCCAATGCGCCTTCAAGCAGAGGGGGGGAAAAAGAAAATGACTATTGATCTTCAAATAGCGATAATTGAAAAGATCAAAAAGATTAAACAAAATCAAAAAATGTGCTGACTTACCATGCTAGGCTTTTTTGTTGCAACTTTGTAGAAATTTTGCTCAAAGAAGCTGCATCGGATGTGTCAAATTTTTTCGCGGGCTGTGATCGTATTATTTCCGCAGCCCTGCCTTCCAATGCCTTCAGAACTTTCCCCCCTTAGTCTTTTTAGTTTCTGGTACCTAGGTTTTTTTTGCGAAAGACTTTAAAAGCCTTCAGCTCAGCAAACCAGCACAAATTATCCTGCCACCTTGCGCAGCTCTAAAGCTTTTGGCCGCTAAGTTTGGAAGGGCCTTTACTAGTGCATCAAAATTAGCATTGTCAAAGCACTTAATGAATATTAATATTGTATTTGTCATTGGAGAGAGTCCGTTGCTGAACTCCGAGTCATCCATCAGGGACAAGATTAAGAACACAATTATTTCTGACTGACAGGGACCAAATCTGGTACATTTTTTTTTTTAACAATTCGGGGGGGGGGGGGGGGGGGTAAAAAAATACAATATCATCATCTTAAAGGTGTCTCCCTGGGGAGTGGGGAACAGATTAATATGCTTTTAATGAAGTAGAAATCGTTACGTGTGAAGTATTATGGAATAATATCAACCATTTCGTTATGGGTATTTTCTTTGGATTGTGGGGAAAATTGCATTTTTTCAAAAAGATACCTGGAGTTCAGTCCATGCTGGGTTTTTGTTGCAATTTTTTTTTTAAGGCTCAACGTTTATTTGTTTGTTTTTTGGATCAGTTTTAACTGGGATCTAATACACAATCTCAAGATAGCAAGAGGATAGAGAGAAGTCCCATTTGGGTTAATTTTCTCTGTCCTCACTTTTCTTCTCGCAGCGTAGATAAGACAGCACAGTAAATAATTCCTACACAAATTTGACAAGAAACACCTTTATCAGCTCCAACTCTTTTCACTCTCATCTACTTGTTCCCAAGTGGGGTCTATCAAGACTTGCCTCTAGATGAAGTGCTACATTTAAAGAAGTCTTAAGGAGAAAAAAACAACAACAAAACAAAACACAAAAACATTCTTCCGCTTTTTAGTGACATCTCCCATTAAACAACGCAACACACACAATAGACAACATGTCCATATCTGTGGGTGGAGTAAAATAAAAGAAGTAAAATAACCACTAACACCAGTACACAAGTAATTCAGATTATTATTTTTTCAACCAGAAAACAAAATGTGCAGTTCGGAAACGAAGAAAGGGACCACGAACCGTCATGGGGTTATTCTTTTTCTAGGAACAAAATCTTAATTTTATCACATCAGATCCCTACTCTGAATTACTTTTGTTCATTTTTTTTTTTACCATTTTAAAACTATTGGGGAAAAAAATCAAGGATTGGAAATAACAGATGTGTGTGCAAATCTACCCCATGAATCGCCTTTCTAATGCTCCTGCGGCTAATCTGCAGCTCCCACTGTCCACCCCAATAGCCTTTAATACCATTAAGAACCCTTAGATGAACATTCTAAATTAGAGGTTTGTTCCAAAAGGGTGTGAATTTGACCCCGGTGAAGAAAAAAAAAATAAGAGGAAAAAAAACACCAAAACACCCCCACTTCTGCCGCATGTACAGATGGTTTTAAGTCGATAATAAAAAGGAACCGCAAACAGAATTAAAAGCTTCTCCTTTATCTCTTGCTCTCAGTCCTTTTTTCCATGAGACATATTATTCTCTTTTTACCCTTCTGCAACAATTAAAAACAAAAACAAAAGCAAAGTGAGCGGCGTATTCAGAAGGAGCGGTTTACGGGATTAGTTTACGGCCAATGAACCAAGATCAACGGTCAAACCTTTTTTTTATATATATATTTTTAATCCAAATACATAAAAATTTATTTTATACTTTGAAAACAAAACAAAAAAAACAAAGACACCAATAACGTCCCAATATCGTATAACATTAAGGACTTTCACTCATTATTTATTAATCAGAGACTTCAATTTTACTAAAATTTTAAGAACAATCAACATTTTTCAGTGATGAATTTATATTTCTTTTATTCATACACTTAGGATTTAATATTGTATTAAAAATTAAGTTTAGGTTTATATAATAAAGTTTATGAATATATATACATATACGCAAAAATATATTGCATAGGGTCAGTGGATGAATAAGAAAATATGAGTTTAATTTTACATAACAAAAATGTTTTTTTTTTTTTTAAATAAGAAATTAAAAACAAATTACAAAAATTTGAAGATGTAAGAAAGGGATCCTAGATCTTAGCCCTATGGAGGAAATAATTGTATTTTTGCATTAATTTAATTTAGCAAAAAAGTTAAAATTTTGGAATGAGATTTTTGTCCATTGCATTAGCAGCTATGAAGTAGACACCACACTCCGGAGTTTCAGATAGTGTGATTTTTTTTTCTCTCCTCCTCGCTTTCCCTGCTTCCCCAGCACGAACGCATCAGCACTACTTTCAAATTAACTCTCCGACTTTGAAACTTATTGATCTGCTATTAAGACACTAGTGAACTTGATGAAATGAGTGCTGTAGGTGCAGTCAAGACTTCAAAGTCTCACACAGCCATATAATACAAGCGCCTTTGATCCTGACTCCGATCTGCAGAGGGTTTAAAGCCCAATTCTCCCTAAGCTGCCCTTCACACTCGTTGTGTCTGATCTGATGTCTTACCAGTCACCGTCTTGATAATGTTAATAAAAGCAAATTTTAGCAAATGATTTTTACAATGGAAACAAATTAATTAAATACAAAAAAAAAAAAAAAACTCAGCCTCTGTAAATTTTTTTATTTCTCCACCAAATGTGGGAGTGGGGAGATATTTAATTGTACCAATTACAGATTTCAAAAGAAATTATATACCCAGTATGCCGGAAAAAATATATAAATAAAAAACTAAAAACAAAAAATACAGAATTTTTTCCTTTTTGTAACCTTGTTCTTTGTCAATCATGTCTTTGCTAAATGGAGGCTATAAATAAAATTAACATTTCCTTGCACTCTCGCTCAGGGAGAGAATGGCACCTGACATGGGAAGGTTTCAATAGGATTTTTTTTTTTCTTGAAGCACGTGGATGGTATAAATATTTTATAGCATTTTAAGCAAAGTATAAAAGCAAAACTATTAATGTACTTACAGCACATAAAACACGTCAGAATCACAAGGATTCAAACGAGGACAAAGCGGAATAGCGTTTTGCCGCCACAAACACTGCGCATATGAATCGTTCTTCTACACGAGGACATGTAAATAATATTAGGTGATGGATTTTAGGTGCAAGGCAAAAAAATAAATAAATTGCACCTGTCTACAATTTAAAAATAAAATATTAAAAACTCAAATAAGAAATATAAAGAATGAATATACAGATACAAAAAATTATATTTAACAAATATTTTATATATATATATATATATATATATATATATATATATATATACACATTATAAATATTCGAAAGCAATGGTTTTTAGGAAATTACTTTCAAAAACATGTTCCTTTTTAGTAAACTTGCATACAAAGAAAAGGATTTTAATATACATTACTTGTGATATTATAAAATAAAACATGTTTTTTTATTTTTTTTAAATGTTTTTGATAACTCAATCAGTAATTTTTTTTCTAAACCTGCTTTAATCCATTTTTAAAGTATTATCTTCTTTTTTTTTCTGTGTTTAATGTTCATACTTAACCTACTTGCAATTCCAAAGAAGTCAACACTCAATTGTGACAGTGTTCAAAAGGCTTTCTTATGCCACAAGCACAGTAAAAAGTTTCCCCAATTAGTGCAGGAAAAAAGGAGGGAACAGGCATCGAGCTAGTTCTCAAAGACCCAGGCCTTGCGGCAAAGCTGTCACGTACAGGGGATTGATCAACAGGACTGCAATTTCTAATGGCATGTTGTCATGAAAATGGAGCCACGGGGAGTCACCTGCTTCACTCTTCACAGACAGCTCGAGAAGAAGGAGGAAGCAAAGTGGGTAACCGCCATTGCCTATCCCTTCAGCAAGCAGATTTTGGTAAGGGGGTACGAATGTTTTCAGTGAAACATGTCAAGCCTCCAACAGCATTATCCACCCTCCTACATTACACAGGATTGAAGCGCGTTACTCCCTCCTCTTGCTTTTTTACACACATTCCGACTGTTAAAAAAAAATACTTTTCGAGATCAAGAAAGGGATAAAAAAAACCACATCTATTAGATCTTTAAATCAACAATGAATGCCCAGCGCATTCCACATTCAGCCGAGGTATTCACCAGCTTATGGCACCATAGCCTAACCTCGCGCTGCCTAGATCTCTCTTTCCATTTTCGGCAAGTCTGACGACTTTGTTAATTCAATTAAAAAAAGAAAATGCTAAAATTTTCCCAGGAGTGGGCACGGAAACAATGGATGTAATGGATCCGGAGCCGGTAAAGACAACTGATACATTGATACATTTTTGTTTATTTGATATTAAATTTGAAGTTATATTTTTGAAAAAACAAATTCTTCAAGGCCAAGTTACAGGATAAAGCCTAGCTAAATTTTACTACCACTATCTGAGGTGCACATATTAATTTCCACAGTACAGTCAGGCTTGATCATCTGATTTTCAGAACACGACACTTACGGACTAACATGCAACTACAAAAATGTAAATTGTAGTATCGACATGCAAAATTCTATCGCGACCAGTCACCTACTTATATAGCCATGCCCTTCCCATGCATTCCGGGTGGGAGGAGTGGGGGGGGGGGGGGGAGTCAAATAAAAGTTAAAGAACTTTTTACATTCATAAATTCAACGATCACTTTCCACGCAAATCACGTACGGTAACCTTTTATCAGCTCAGCCTCTGGAATCATCACTCGATAAAATTCTTAGCTCGCGGCAACAGCTTAACCAAGGGACGCAGACCAATGAAAAATAAAATCATTGTGTTTGCATTTCAAATGGCGCGAGCCACAAAAAAAAAAGCGCCAACTGATCATTGCCAATGGAATTAATTGGATATTCTGAGAATAGTGTCTGCTTGTCGATCCTCAGAGGCCAAGCGCCAGTCAAGACCGCATTTGGAGCTGTGGCTTCAAACGCAGACCGCTTGGGGGTAGTGGACATATTAGGGATTTAGCGCTTCTCCCCGCAGGCCTAAAAATAATCAGATGCGCTGAACCAAAACGGCGGCTAATCTATTCCATAATTATAGCTTCTGCAAATCCAATAAATTTCCCAATATTACCAAAGAATTAAGAAACAAAAGTAGGGTCTCATTTTCCAAAGTTTTTAGTTTTTTTTCTTTCTTTCGAGAAGATTACCCGTAGATTTTCAAGCTTTTATCTTATGGGGTTTTTTTTTTTCGACCCTTGGCTCTAAATATCGGCTTTTGTATTCTGTAATTCATTGAAAAAGATTCTGTTCAAGACCCACACTGTTTCTTTTTAGAGCGGCTAAGGGATTTGCAGCCCCTGGCTAAAGCAATAGCCCTCACCAATATTAGTCTATCTTTCCTTGAGACACCCCATAATCTAACCTTTTCAAGGCTCCTTTGCTTTCAAACTCAAAAGAGCATAAAAAATTTGCATTGTTGGTGGGCACCGGGAGACTGAACGAAGGCTTTTGGCTCAGCCCTCTGGATAAACAGATGCTTGCGCCACCACATAAGCTCCAAAGACCAAAGTTGGAGGGGGAAAAGACGGCGAGATTAGGATCCATCCCCAAATGTTCCATCTTTCTATCGACCGCCGGCCTAGCGTGAGGTGTCAATTTTGACTCCAAAGAGAGCACACAAATTCGCAGTGGTCCCATTATACAGTCTCTTCGCTCATTGTAGATTCTGTCAACGAAGTCAATCTTATTAACTTCCGCACTGGTACACACATGACATTTCCTTCAATTTTCTTGCTGACTTCAAAAACATCAATTAGCAGCTTGAAAATAGGAAGGAACGAATGACAGAACCCGATAACGTCGACTATTTGAAGCCAAGGGTAAATCTATTCTCTGCTTCTGAATGCATTCATTACAATTGCATTTTCAAAGCAGGACTCCAAATAGCAAAGAAAATTAAATTTATCATCTAGAAATGCCTAGAAATTGTTTTTTATAATCCTACGTCTATCTCTCTATCCCAGAGCGTAATGCAAAGTATCGCAATTCTCTTTCCGTGATAACACGCCTCAACTTTAATAGAACTTTCTAATACGGAGAAGTCTGTCATAGGAGAGAGCGTCCTGAAAATGTCACCGACCACATACATTCATTGGCAAAAGTTTTGCATATTTGCTTTACAAACAGTTGACTTGGCCCAATGTGTCAAAAAGTGACCCCAGTACAACCACTGCATAAGGGGTCAACTCAATGTAGGGTGCTGTCCAATGCATAAAACTGCATCAGTATTTGAAAACTAAAAATGTAGAAGAATATTATAATTTTTGCTTATTACTATGGATTAATGTTTTGGTTAGGGTTAACCCAAAGACGCTGAAATTCAGACCTACAGCAACAGGAACCCTGTGTTTAGATAATAAGATCGCTTTCCACTAAACCATTGATTTTCTAATCATTTGACATTTTTTTTGTTATTTCCCGTCCCCTACCTTGCAATTTTCTCAATGTCACTGAAGAAAAAAACAACACATGACATAGATATCTATTAGCTGTCAAAGCGGAGATTTCCCGTTACTGGCTTCATAGCAGAAAACCTGCCGAGAAATGGTAAGATAAATAACCAAACATTTTTCTCAATAAAATCTGTCACATTTCTACATCTCCTATTTGATAAAGATAAAAACAAAAAATCTATCACAATTAAGGTGACAGAAAAATTTAGAAAAATCATTCAAAATGGGTAGGAAATACATTATTTTCTGAAGCAAGAAAAAGTGGGAAAAAATAATAATCATTGACAGGGAAATATATATATATATATATATATTTTTTTTTTTTTAACAATCAATAAATTGAGTATCTAATAATGTATCAATTATCATTTCTTTTAATTAAATTAAAACATTGAGATCACTTAATAATTAACAATAATGATGATAAAATACATAATTAAAATATCATCACAATAATTATTAGATTACTGTTTTTATTATTACAGCTTAAATCTAATATAAAAGTCAAACATTTCATAAAAATTATTTTGTTTTTTGTTAGGATTGATTCTTTATAAATAATATTTACATTTTTTATGCAGTTTAGTTGAATAATATGTTTTTATTAAATATAACATTATTTTTAGTTTCGTTTTGCACTGACAATTTTTTAATTTACTTATTTTTTAAGGGACTTTTTATCATTTTAACAGTTTTGCACTCACATTTTGCACGATTTCCTTTATTTACTTATTTTTTCAAATTTCTTTCAAGTTCTTTTTTATCATTTTATCACATTTACAATCACAATCCAGTAATGTAACGCGGCAGAGCTTCATCTTTTCAATGCATGCAGTTGTTGGAGCGAGAGAACAGAAAGAAGGACCAGAAGAAAAAAAGATGATGGATATATTTAGTTAGAAATTACATTTTACCTTCAGGTGAGAAGGGAAAAAAAAACAAGGAAGAAAAAAAAGCCGCTCTGCGTATTCTGGCAGGGGGGGTTGTATTTTTAGCAGAAGAAAGTCCAATATTCCCCATATCTGCTGGAATAAAAAAAAATGAAAATATCCACCAGCTTTCCTACAGGCGAAGATCATTCATGAACATTTTTATTTCTTTCATTAATATATCCCCCATCATTGTGATTACATTTTTTGCGCTTCGGTTTACAAAACAATTTAACTATTTGTGCACCGGCCTTGGACATGACAAACGGGGAAGCGAGCATAAAAACAACAGAGCTCAGTAACAATATGCGACAATGTGCAACCAATACGGCACCGTGCAAAATGGGAATGCAAGTGAATGTAAAGTAAGGTATTGTATGGGATTTCTATAGAGGGGTCTAATCTCACTTATTAATGGGTCAATGATCGCCCTTTCTGGGGGCTCCAATGAACCGATAATAGATTGCAGAAGACCTCAACAGAGGAGCCGTAGTGCAAGGGTGCCGGGCATTGGAGGACCAGCGGCAACGGGCAGTGGGATCTCCTACAAGCCAACCGCATGCTGCCGGTGGGGAACTTCTGGTGGTCTTTTCTCTCCGGCAGGCGCACAATGTCCATGAATCACAGGCTGCATTCATCACTATTAGATGCGACTGTGGGACGAGTGATGTATTATTTACAAAGGGAAAAAGTGAATAGTTTAAATGGCCTCAGACAAATCAGGGGCCCCGGTGAGGAGAGGGCAAGGGTCACCATGACACAAAATGATAAGATGAATTAAAACTGGGGGTGGTAGTGATTAAAAAGGCACAATTATACTAAATATAGCTATAAATATTATGTCTCATATCTGTGTATGTATATGATGAATGTATCCACCTACCTAAAGCAGCTTGTAAACAATCTCTCATTTGTCTGAACAGCGCTGTCTGCTGTAATTGATACAATGTGTTACCTCAACACAGCGCTATGGAAGCTGGTAGAGCTGTATAAATAATAATTATAACAATATAGGTGTATATACTATTATATATTTACTATGTAACAGTGTATGAAGAATAATTATTCCAATATATATGTATACACTATCACATATTTACTATGTGTTGTATACATAAATGACATATACATTCATTACACACCTATGTATACGCAAAAACACACTTACATTACACACACATTGGGGGAGAAACCTGTCCAGAGGAAAAGTTGCTGGGTTGTCCATAGCAAACAATCAGATCGCATCTTTCATTTTTTTTAAAGGCCTCTGAAAAATGAAATAATCGATCTTATTGGTTGCCATGGGCAACTCAGCAACTTTCCTCTAGACAGGTTTTGATTTATTTCCCCCATTACATCCATACAAAGTATATAGGAACATAAATAAATACAAGAATACATATACATATAGGTTAGTAAATATACTGACACATACATACATTATATTCATATGTATATGCTCATACATATAACAAATATAAATTATACATGTATGGATATAATACACATAGATAAACACATTATAGATTCACATAGTGAGTACATTGTGAGCACGGACCAATGTAAGTGATGGCAATTTTTCTACAGCGCTAAAGAATATGTTGCATAAAGGGATTAAATACAGTAAAATAAACATAAAATGTTTATAAATGTACATAGGCATATATGTGCAGAAAAATGTAAAAAAAAATATGTATTGGGGAAAAAAAAGTAAAGTTACACGTTTAGATAAATAAATAGATAGATAGATAAATATGAGATAGATAGATAGATATGAGATAGATAGAAAAAAGATAAAAAGATAGATAGATATGAGATAGATAGATATGAGATATATATATATATATATATATATATAGATAAATATGAGATAGATAGATATGGGATAGATAGATAAGAGATAGATAGATATGGGATGGATAGATAGATAGAAAAAAGAAAGATACATAGAAAGATAGATAGATGATAGATATATATGAGATAGATAGATATAAAATAAACAAAAGATAAATAAGTAGAAATATAGACAGATAGATAATGTTTGTGTGTGCATATATATGTTACATACACACTATATACATACGTAGTTATATGCACACTTAATCTATATAGCCACATTGAATACATAAGTAAACAATTATACAGCATATACACACAGACATACAGACATATTTATTAAATGAGCGCTGTATAAGAAGTCGCGTCTTCCATCAGTTCGGTATTACTAATATTCCCACGTATCTCCAGACGCGACTTGTACATTGTAAATATCAGGTTATGTTTTATGAAAATTTTACTTCTGCCATTTCCCAATCACATTGCGTCTTTCATCTACGCACTGCGCGCTCCCCAATAGCTATCAAACATTGGTAATATAGATCCCCAACTGTGCCGGAAGAACCTTCTCATGTTATGCCACCGGGTGAACATTGCGCAAAAATCAACAAGTCAGGGAACATGATGAGGATCATCCTTACTTCTAAGACAACAAAAGATTGGGGGGAGTGATTGAGTAAGAGATGCTGGGGCTGCAGGACAGTAAGGGTTAATCACAAAAGAGATGATGAGCCCCAATCCCCACGTCCTAATATGGAGGATTTATGTATCATTGCTTTTTACTCCATAAAGACTGCAAGCTCTGAGGACGACATTCTTCCTCTCATTTTTAGTTTTGTATTTTGTATGTCTATTGCACTGCAGGATACATTGTTGCTTTTCTGTTACTATAATTATGATTATCAGCAAAATCAACGCGAATGAGAGCAAAGGTGAAAAACATATTAGCAGTGTGCAGACATCAGTAATTGAGACCTCCATGTAATTGTATCAAGTGTATCCGACAGTCTTTAATAATTCCATTTATCTTTATTTAAAGCCCCGGAGAAGTGACGGTGGCTTGATGGATGGCTGTCATTAGACATGACGGGCAGACAGCGCGGGACAATGCTGCACATGTGTTAATGCTTGTGACGGCCCATGCTCCGGCCCTGCACACCTCATTGCCCTCACTAAGGGGAACTACTACTTATCTAGCAGACATCTCCATTGTTGGGGGTAGAAGGGGTCGCCACTACTGATTGTGCTGCAAATGACACCAACTAATGAAT
This sequence comes from Hyla sarda, assembly GCF_029499605.1. Classification (NCBI taxonomy): domain Eukaryota; kingdom Metazoa; phylum Chordata; class Amphibia; order Anura; family Hylidae; genus Hyla; species Hyla sarda. The sequence goes on from NC_079195.1 coordinate 14,509,113, forward strand.
TTCCGAAAAGCTCACACACAGCTAATGGTACGTGAACCGAGAGAAGGAAGAACCTGAAATTCTGGAAGATCCATCTATTGCACCAAGTCTCTTAACAAAGACCAGCTGGGGCCACTGGCAGACGCTGCCATTGTGAGAGAATGGGACTTTCTGACCTAGAGGTCTTCTCCATAATAGAAAAGAAGGGAACCGGATCTTTCAAGGTAGCGAGAGGGACACATGACCTCACAGCAGTCAATGGTAGCCAAAGGAACTGATAGTCAACTCGTATATTAACCCATTTGTGTGTGTGTGTGGGGGGGGGGGAGGGGTATAAGAATTGCAAAAACCTATTAGGCATTGGGTAGTCCTAACTGGAGGCCCAGTTTGGAGAACACTGTACTGGAGTCACTAATGTGTTTTTGGTAGCTGCCCACAGAAACTATTGATGGACGTAAACGGTCAAGATTCATTCAAGGCAAATCAAAGATATTTAGGCCTGATCTGGTCACAATAGTTGTCTACAGTGCAAAAAGCCAATAGAGGAAGACCAGAACCTTTGCCTAACCAGGGCCGAGTCTTCTATTGTAAAACTCTGGCTTAGGATATTATTCCACTTAATGACAAAAAGGTTGGAGGTCAAGAAAAAAGCAAATAGCTCCCCCGGGGAGAGGCGGCCTCACTCTGTTGTTTGTATAGGTGAATAACATTAGAACAGAGTTTATTTAGCCTAAAGGAGTAGAGGAGGAAACCGGCACTATATCAATAGGAAGAGAATGAAAGCTTAAGACCCACCATATTGTCATCACAAACACAATGCAAACTCAAGAAGGTTTCTCCTCATAATTTACTCTTAATATCTTTTACAATTCTAACCTGATACAAGACAATGACACAACGTATATTGTTACATTAGAAATGGAAGCACCAGAGCCAATGAGGTTGGGAAGTGAAGGGTCAAAAAAACTTTACACGTTGTATCGTGGAGACTATAAAGGGGGTAGACGTTTTGATAGAGGGAACAAAGAAAAAAGGTTGAAAGTCTATTGTCCCATATAAAGTTTTACATACTTTTATTCCACCCAACCAAATCAGAAAATGCACATTCGGCCTAATATACATATTTTTTTTCCAGCAAGGAGCAAAGAATAGGGCGTCTCAAAATCTTACCCACAAACCACACATATGTGGCCAATTCCACCAAATTTATTGGAACCGACAGATATTGAATACAAAATATCTGTAATCTAATGGGATGGAACACCAGTCTTCCTTTCCCCTAATTGAGCTTGTAGAAGACATTTACGACAAGGCCTAAGGTGGCAATAATGCTATCCTTCTGGACCGAGCCATCCCAATATGAACTTGTGGCCCCATCAGCAGCCAAAAGCAAAGGGTCCTTCTGGGGTTAAATGTCTATAATTAGTCAAGATTTCTTAAGGCATTGTCATTGAGCTACATTGTATCCATTAAGCTTGTACAATTCAAGATGACCTGACTGTCTTAGAACTGACAATACCCCCCTCCACTAATTCCCAGAGGACACGCTGCTGTCTTGTTCTCCTCTACCTGCTCGTAGTAGTTCTTTTATGAAAAGGACCACCCAGATCCCTTCTATGTCGTACTCCCCAAGAGCCCAGGACAAAGCTTCCCCTGCCTTTCTTCTACCTTTGTTGATCGTTCGGCAGTACAGTGTCGATCCTCCCGTGTTATTACAGCTTCACATCAAGACATCATTTATCTGCTTCCCGCTGCCCAGATCTACCCGATCTCCGGATGACAGTAATTATCAGATACGTGAACAGAATCATGGAGGGATCGATATGTTATAGTCATCGTCTTCACTGGGTGATACTTTCTTGTTACACAGAACCCCCTCAAGTGCTATAGTGATAGGTATAAAGGTACATTGGGTTGGTAGAAGAAGTCCCGGCACACAAGGATGGATGCAAAATCACCTGAAGTGTTTATTCATATATATGCAAAGCAATACAGCGGCTTACAGGACGCGTTTCGTCCACCTTGTGGCCTTCATCAACTGATCTCTAGAGGTATATTGGGGCTGGTTTATCTGCTGTATACTGAGCTGATGATAAGTGAGGGTAGGGTCATATGCCCAATGGGAACATAGCCTTTCGAGGGTCTTAAAGAGGTACTCCGCTGCTCAGCATTTGGAACAAATTGTGGAGCCAGGAGCTCGTGACGTCAGCGCTCCGCCCCCTTATTACGTCACGCCCCACCCCCTCAATGCAAGTCTATGGGAGGGGAGTGACGGATGTCACGCCCCTCCCATAGACTTGCATTGAGGGGGCGGGGCGTGACTTCATGAGGGGGGCAGGGCAATGACGTCACGAGCTGCTGATGCCGGCTCCAGCGTTCGGAACAATTTGTTCCTTTAAGACCCTCGAGAGGCTATGTTCCCATTGGGTATATGACCCTACCCTCACTTATCATCAGCTCAGTATACAGCAGATAAACCAGCCCTATTATACCTCTTGAGATCAGTTGATGAAGGCCACGAGGTGGCCGAAACGCGCAGCAGAGTACCCCTTTAATGTGGTAAGATTAGCTGCTACTGTCCTATTAAGAGGTTCTACAATACAAGGAGTACCTAGAAGTATATTACTCCATTAATTATAGTGGTCTCCAAACTGTGGCCCTCCAGATGTTGCAAAACTACAACTCCCAGCATGCCTGGACTGACTAGAAACGAAGCTGGTTACAACAAGGCACTGGGAAACACACATTGAATGCAGAAAACAATTGCACAGAGCATGCACTATAATCCGCACCATACTGCAAAAGTCCACAATCTATAAAGCAGTGTTTACCAACTATGGTACTAAGTTGTAATACCGGCACACAACCTGGGGACAGGTGTGGTACTTTTTTTGGGGGGGAAAAAGCAGCTATGTGGTATTGTACACATCCTGTACAGAATAGTAAGAGCATGTTCGGACAGCAGAATTTCACACTTCACATGTGTTCTGCACTAAAATTCACATAGATTCTGCTCCAAATTTGTGTCCTATAGTCTTCATTGGGAAGCCACATGGCAGACCAAGGATACTTCCAATAACTAATCCCCATCAGAAATCAGAGCTTTTAGGGCGTAGCTTTTAACTAAAGTAAGACGACTACAAAATGGTGTTCACATTTATAGTATTCTTGTTTCTGGAGACCCTGCTACAGCAATATCCTACAGTCGCCCGACAGACCCTACTGACTCATAATGGGGTCTGTTGAGGTTTTTTTGTGGTTTCCTTCCCTTTTGATGAAAGACTCAAGACCTAAGACTCCAAAACGCATATCAAAGTCCCATTGAAATTAATGAGATCCCTTGTGATGTGGTTCCTATAAGGTTTTTAGAACATAAAAGACATAAGGGATGGACGACTGATGGGCATGGGTGGGGCCTTCTCTTCCACACCCTATGATAAAACCATAGAATGGAATATTCCTGATTGTCTACAAGCCCTGAAATCAAAGGAAACCTTTAGAAACACTGTAAGAAGACATACAATGCATTGGTGCCTACAGGAAGAAATAGTGAGACAGTGTAGTAGTGCAGAAGAAGAGATACAATGTAATGGAGGGTATAAAAATAGATACAATGAAGTGATGTCTACAAGAAGAAATGCAATATATCAGTGACTACAAGAGAGACAATTTAGCAATGTCTTCAGGAACAGATGCAGTGTTGCAGTGTCCAACAAGATAGGCAAGAGAGCAATGTCTACAAGAGATACAATGTAGTAGTGTCTACAAGAGATACAATGTAGTAGTGTCTACAAGAAGAGATACAATGCAGCGGTGCCTACAAGAGATACAATGCAGCAGTGCCTACAAGAAGAGATACAATGCAGCAGTGTCTACAAGAAGAGATACAATGCAGCAGTGCCTACAAGAAGAGATACAATGCAGAAATGCCTACAAGAAGAGATACAATGCAGCAGTGCCTACAAGAGATACAATGCAGAAGTGCCTAAAAGAAGAGATACAATGCAGCAGTGCCAACAAGAGATACAATGCAGCAGTGTCTACAAGAAGAGATACAATGCAGCAGTGTCTACAAGAGATACAATGCAGCAGTGTCTACAAGAAGAGATACAATGCAGCAGTGCCAACAAGAGATACAATGTAGCAGTGTCTACAAGAAGAGATACAATGCAGCAGTGCCTACAAGAAGAGATACAATGCAGCAGTGCCAACAAGAGATACAATGCAGCAGTGCCTACAAGAAGAGATACAATGCAGTATTGCCAACAAGACAAGATGCAATGCAGCAGTGTCTACAAGAAGAGATACAATGCAGCAGTGCCTACAATAAGAGATACAATGCAGCAGTGCCTACAATAAGAGATACAATGCAGCAGTGCCTATAAGAAAAAGATGCAAAGTTGCACTGTCTACATGAAGATGCAATGCAGCAGTGCCAACAAAAATAGATGAAATGTTGATGTTTCTACAAAAAAGATATAAGGTGGCAGTATGTGCAAAAAAAAAAAAAAAGTAAGAATGCTTTAGTATCTACGAGAAAAGATACAATAAATAGATACAAGGGAGCGGGCTAGCAGCACATAACAGGCAGGAGATGTTACTGAGAGCCGTCTCAAGGATGCTCCCTCTTGTCTTATTCCAAGTGCACTCCAACATAGACATGGAGCTATCAGCAAATGCGGCTGATGCAGCTCTTCAATTCAAGCGTCACAAAAAATCATCCTAATGCTAAAAATAATAAGGGACAGGGTGAACGACAAATTAAGGAGAATGGATCGGGATCAGTGTGTGGCGAAGGCATTATCCGCTGCGGCTGGGGGGGCAGCGAGCGATGTCACTATAAGAGGAGGCGCAGATAAAACGCGATTACTCCATGAGATTCTGTATCACAGGGATGATCCACTACTCCGTGGGGGGAGCGCTCGTATTCTGACTGCTCTCCCTCCGTTCCCCTGACAGAGGCAATTGTACAAATTCAACACATTGAATGAAAAATTCACACAATGCAGAAGATGAGGATGGATCTACCAGGATCCCCATTCTGTAATGAGGAGGATGCGTTCTGCGTCCAGCGTGGAAGAGACTGACGGCATCTTTCATCCGCCTGAGATTTTTTCTCTACCAGGGTTCACTGCCCTGACTTAGCAGCTGCCTGAAGTGGCAGATGTCCAGGTAATTACAATGAAGGGACTTGGATTACACCAGGAGCTACCTGTTCTCAAATGCCATGTAATAGCCTTGGCCGGGCAGCCGCGCTCTCTCAGGTGTGACCACCTGTAATCCCAGGGAGGTGAAGAATGCCACTTAATTCTGCCCGGGTTCAGTAATTAGTGTCTATTCAAAGTTTAATACCATGTCCAGGGCATTGACTAACAGGAATCCGCCGTGTCCCTGTCACAGATCACGCTCATTGTCTTGTGTTGTTACAGTGTATTACAGTGACCCGAACATTGCAATCATTTACTAGGAAATCACCAGGACAAATAAATGAAAGCAATTTCCTAATATATTCGGAGTCTCTAGTAAAGACCACCATGGACCTTTTCTCTGCACATCCTCAGCAACGGCAGGTGCCTCACACCATCAGTAGAAGCTATGTGTATACAGGATGGTGTCCCCTAGTGGTGGCCACAGGTAGCTGAGCTTTTAACATTTATGTGCACTGAAGAAAAGAAATAAAGCACACTTTAACAAGAGTGCAGACACTTTAGGGTTAGTCTATTCTTGCACCATGATCCTTCAGCACTCATATTGTTCCAACATAACCGATGCCTTATTGTTTTCCATGTCAATAAAAAATGCACAGATTGGCACACATCCACTGCCAAAGAACAAAATATTTGTGTCCTGCCGAAGACACCCCAGAGACTAAGATAGTTACATAGGTCTTAAGGTTGAAAAAGACCAGAGTCCATCAAGTTCAACCTATATCCCTATTGTGTCCCTACTGAGTTTCCAGAGGAAGGCAAAAAAAAAAAAAAACCTTATGAAGCTGATGTCAATTGCCCCAAAAAAGAGGGAAACATTACTTCCCAACTCCAATATGGCATCAGAATAAATCCCTGGATCAATGTTCTTTCTATAAATCTAGCATATATAACCTGTAATGTTATTACCCTCCAGAAATGCATCTAGGCCACTCTGCTCTTACAGTAAAGAAAGATCTCTGTACTGGCCTCTAATATATTTATACATAGTTATTAGATCACAGTTAAATCGTCTTTTTTCTAAACGAAATAACCCTAATTCTGTTAATCTTTCTGGGTACTGTAGTCCTCCCATTACCATCATTACTCTGGTTGCCCATCTTTGAACCCTCTCCAGCTCCACTATCTCTTTCTTATACACTGGTGCCCAGTATTGTACACAGTATTCCATGTGTGATCTGACTAATGATTTGTACAGTGGTAGAATTATTTCCTTGTTGTGTACATCTATGCCCTTTTGATGCCCTCCATTATTTTATATGCCCTGCAGCAGCTGCCTCTATTTTGCTATCTACTTTACACAATGCACTTTCCTCTATTGTGTTATCTACTATATACAGTGCACTGTCCTCTATTGTGTTATCTACTATATACAGTGCACTGTCTTCTATTGTGTTATCTACTATACACTGTTCACTATCCTCTATTGTGTTATCTACTATATACAGTGCACTGTCCTCTATTGTGTTATCTACTACACACTGCACTATGCTCTATTGTGTTATCTACTATATACAGTGCACTGTCCTCTATTGTGTTATCTACTATACAGTGTTCACTATCCTCTATTGTGTTATCTGCTTTATACCGTGCACTGTCCTCTATTGTGTTATCTACCATATATAGAATGCACTGTCCTCTATTGTGTTAACCACTTTACAGAACTTAGTACTGTATCATCTGATTGATATTTCACTATACAATCCCTCAACAAGGTCATTAATAAACAACATGGCTGCTGCGAAATGAAGCGCACAAATAAAACATATCCCTTTGTAGCTAAGGGATAGTTTATTGCCCTTTAACTGTCGTTATCGCGATGGGTCACAATGGGCACAGGGACGAGTCACAACGGGCACGGCAGGTCCCGATTGATTATAATGGGGTCCGTTAGTTTACATTAGTATAGCGACAGAAAAAGGCGGTGCATGTACTAATTATTCTGACGAAGGGTGCGCATGCGCCTGAAACGCGTCTGCTAAGGTTGCTGTGCCTGTTTTTATCGTGAATCTTCAATAAAACTGGATTTGTTTGACACATTGTTGGATCAATACTTCTTTTCTTGACTAATTATTCTCCCACTATTCTCCTGTAGTTTTTCAATGGCGGGTGTACTGCCTAATCTTGATGGATCCTCTGATGGGGTGAGGGGTGAGATGGCCCTCTGTAGACTATGACCTAACCAACATGACCACACATTTTTTTGCAACAGTATCTCTCTTTGTTGCACAAAGAAACGACCCCTGCAGCTCTGCAAAACTGCGCAGAGACTGTGCATCAATACTCCGTCTGGTCTTGTCAACACTTTAAGCATTGTATGCCCCTTTAAATGGTGACGTTCCTACAGTGAAGACTAATACATAGGTCAATGGGCCCGTAACTTTAGTCGTAAATCAGGGCTCTCGAGGATAGGTTCTGCTGAGCTTCCTTTGGATAGAACACATTCACCTCAGCCCGAGCTCCTCCACAAAGAGCTGTAGACAAACATATTGTCACCTAGTAGGTGAAGTTCCAGCAGTCCCTACTTCTGAGTCAATTAGCGCCGTCGATCAAGAAGGGTCTTCGCTTTACTTTGCCTGGGGGTGAAGATGGGGAGAGAAAGTCTTTGTTCTCTGCGTCTGTCCTTGGTCATCTTCAAGACGACCTTGCTGTCCTACCTACTCCGGCTTCCCTCGTTACCGTGCATATTAAATTATATGTGCCCCTCAGCCATCCAACCGCGGCCACGCGGGCACCAAAACGCCTCCACGTTAACTATTTATCTCCACTTAGCTGCATAGATGAGCCTACGATGACTGGAAGGTACAATAGATACAATAACTTAAAGAAGCAATGAGTAGAGGATAAAACGACCAAAAGATACGATGACTGGAAGATATAACAAGGGAAGATACAATAACTTAAATCAATGAGTAGAGGATACAATGATGAATGCAATGACAAAGATATAAGAAGAGAAGATACAATAAAAGATACAATGAGTAGAGGATACAACAGCTAGAAGATAAAATGACAAATGTACAACAAGGACGAACAATACGTATGAAAAAGCCGAGTTGTAGTACAAACCACCAGTGCATCAACTTGATAGGTATGAGTTTCTTTATTAATAGCCAAATCACAACGTGTTTCGAGGCAACAGTGCCTCTTCCTCAGGCAGGTAGGCTTGAAGCCTACCTGCCTGAGGAAGAGGCACTGTTGCCTCGAAATGCGTAGTGATTTGGCTATTAAAGGGGTACTCCGGTGGAAAACATTTGTAAGATTTGTAAATTTCTATTTCAAAATCTTAATCCTTCCAGTACCTATCAGCTGCTGTATAATACGGAGGAAGTTCTTTTCGCTTAGATTTTTTTTTTCTGTCTGACCACCGTGCTATACAGAGGATACAATGACTAAAAGATACAATGACTAGAAGATATGATAAAAAGAGGATACAATAACTAGAAGATCCAACGACTAAAAGATGTGATAAAAAGAGGATACAACAACTAGACCACAGTGCTATACAGAGGATACAACGACTAAAAGATACAACGACTAAAAGATGTGATAAAAAGAGGATACAACAACTAAAATATACACAACGACTAAAAGATGTGATAAAAAGAGCATACAACAACTAGAAGATACAACGACTAAAAGATACAATGACTAAAACATGTGATAAAAAGAGGATACAACAACTAGAAGATACAACAACTAAAACATACAATGACCAAAAAATATGATAAAAAGAGGATACAATAACTAGAAGATACAACGACTAAAAGATACTCTGCCATTTTACATGTCTTTTGTTGTGTAAAAAATTTGGCTCATCATTGGTTTTGGTGAGACTTTTTGTCCTGAAGTGGTTTTCACCAAACTTGCTTACTTCTGCTTTTGCCCTTTGACTTGGCAGCGTTGTTATTTAATCGTGAGACTTTTCTAGCGCAAATTTTGTCACAGGGGGCTCTAAATGTTGCAAACCTTTACCAGCAATGTCTACTACCAAACATGCCTACTAGTGTCAAGCACGAATATTCGTAATGCAAATTTTTATCGAGAATATCGGCACTTCGCGATTTCGCTAATATTTAGAATATAGTGCTATACATTCGTAATGAAGTATATGAATATAAATATATATATATATATATATATTATTATTAAATAAATTATATGTATATATATATATATATTAGGGATCGACTGATTATCGGTTTGGCCGATATTATCGGCTGATATTCACGATGTTTGAAGTTATCGGTATCGGCAATTACCTTGCTGATAATCCGATAATGCCCCGCGGCACCCCCCCACCGCACCGGCCAGAGACCGCCGCCGCCGCCGCTGCCCCACTGCCTCCCCCATCCCCGGTTTTATAATTACCTGTACCCGCGGCCCGGGATCCACGCTACTTCTGGCTCCAGCGGCGTCCTCGTTACGCTGTGCGCTGCCCAATGACGAGTGACGTCCTCAACGCACAGTGACAGCTCAGGACGTCGCTGGAGCCAGAAGTAGCGCGGACCCCGGAAACAGGTAATTATAAAACCGGGGATGGGGGAGGCAATGGGGCAGCGGCGGACTTTGGTCGGTGTGGTGCAGGGGTGCGGTGCGGCGGGGGGGGGGGAGCGGTGCGGCGGTCTCTTGCACAGCGAAAGCTGCTGCAGTTCACTGATTTAAAGCGCCCGCTTTAAATCAATGATCTGCAGCGGCTTCGCCGGGGGGAAGGGAGAGAGAGAGAGAAATAGCCGATAACATACCGGAATATCGGTATAAATTATCGGCCTTAACCTCCACAGATTATCGGTATCGGCCCTAAAAAATCGATATCGGTCGATCCCTTATATATATATATATATATATATATATATATATATATATATATATCCACATGTATAAAGCAAGCAGGGAATAAAGAACACAATCCCTCCCCGGTATTCCGGGCACTAATGATCGGCACCGGGTCTGATGGAGGTGATGAGGGAAATGTCACCGGGGTGTCAGGTCAGGCAGATTTAACCATCTTTAGCGGTTCTCGATCCTCCGCCATCACAGAAGATGCTGAACCTTTGAAGTCTGATAATTAAATTCTAACATTTTGTCAAACAGCTTAGTGTATACGGCCAATAAGCCGCCTCTGCCTAAACAGGGCTTTACAGTAGAGTTGTCGCTGCTCCTACTAATGAGCGTACCAAGATTCCCCCACAGCGCCCCCCACAGGGAAGAGTGAGAACTACACATACATCCCCTATGCAAGTGTTTCCCAACCAGGGTGCATCCAGCTGTTGCAAAACTACAACTCCTAGCATGCCCGGACAGCCAACGGCTGTCCGGGCATGCTGGGAGTTGTAGTTTTGCAACAGAGGGCATTCCAAAATAGACAACTGTAGCTTTAATAAATACGGGGTCATTGATACATACATGGACATGATGAGAGTTGTAGTTTTGCAACAGCTGGAGACACATTGGTTGGGGGGGGGGGAACACTGGTTGGGGAACGTTCAACCAATGTTAATCCAAACTAGGGTGCCTCCAGCAATTGCAAAACTACAACTCCCGGCATGCCCAGACAAACAAAGGCTGTCCGGGCATGCTGGGAGTTGTAGTTTTGCAACAGCTGGAGGCGTGCTGGTTGGAGAAAACTATATTAGATGTTCGGCCAGGCCGAAATCGGAACGTTCAACTAATGTTAAGCTAAGGCAGTGTTCCCGAACTAGTCTTCCTTTGCAAAACTACAACTCCCAGCATGCCAAGACGGACAAAGGCTGTCTGGGCATGCTGGGAGTTGTAGACTTTCAACAGCTGGAGGCACACCGGCTGGGGAACACTGTATTAGATGGTCGTCCGGGCTCACCAAAATCGGAACATTCAATCAATTTAAAGGGGTACTTCACTGCCCCAGCGTTCGGAACATTTTTCTTTAAATCAAACTGGTGCCAGAAAGTTAAAAAGATTTGTAAATTACTTCTATTTAAACATCTTAATCCTTCCAGTACTTATAAGCTGCTGTATATTCCACAGGAAATTCTTTTGTTTTTTAATTTCCTTTCTGTCTTACCACAGTGCTCTCTGCTGACACCTCTGTCCATTTTAGGAACTGTCCAGAGTACAAGCAAATCCCCATAGCAAACCTCTCCTGCTCTGGACAGTTCCTGATACGGACAGAGAGCACTGTGGTCAGACAGAAAAGTAATCCAAAAAGAAAAGAATTTCTTCTGTAGTATACAGCTGCTAATAATTACTGGAAGGATAAAAAAAATTAATAGAAGTAATTTACAAATCTACCACCGGAGTACCCCTTTAAGGCCACAATGGGCTTAGTCCTTAAAGGGATACTCCGCTGCTCAGCTCAAGTTCCTAAAATGGACAGAGGTGTCAGCAGAGAGCACTGTGGTCAGACAGAAATGAAATTCAAAAAAGAAAAGAACTTCCTGTGGAACATACAGCAGCTGATAAGTACTGGAAGGATTAAGATTTTTAAATAGAAGTCATTTACAAATCTTTTTAACTTTCTGGCACCGGTTGATTTAAAGAATTTTTTTTTCCAGTGGAGTACCCCTTTAAATCGAAGGCAGTGTTACCAAACTAGTCTGCCTCCAGCCTTTGCAAAACTACAACTCCCAGCATGCCCAGACAGCCAACGGCAACAACTGGAGGCACGCTGGTTGGGAAACACTGTTTAAGATGGCCAACAGGACTTTTCCAAAATCCAAATGTTCAATCAATGTTCATTTGAGGCAGTGTTTCCTAATCAGGGAGCCTCCAGCTGTTGGAAAACCACAACTCCCAGCATGCCCAGACTGACAAAGGTTCTTTTGGAACAGCTGGAGACACAATGATTATGAAATACTGTATTAGACGGTCGGCCCGGGCTCTCCTCCCGCCTTTGCAAAACTACAACTCCCAGCATGCCCAGACAGCCAACGGCAACAACTGGAGGCACACTGGTTGGGAAACACTGTTTAAGATGGCCGACAGGACTTTTCCAAAATCCAAATGTTCAATCAATGTTCATTTGAGGCAGTGTTTCCTAATCAGGGAGCCTCCAGCTGTTGGAAAACCACAACTCCCAGCATGCCCAGACTGACAAAGGTTCTTTTGGAACAGCTGGAGACACAATGATTATGAAATACTGTATTAGACGGTCGGCCCGGGCTCTCCTCCCGCCTTTACAAAACTACAACTCCCAGCATGCCCGGACAGCAAACGGCTGTCCGGGCATGCTGGGAGTTGTAGTTTTGCAGAAGCCGATTTAATGTAAGAGGAAAGTGTTAAAAAAAATATATATATAGTCTTCCCCTCCCAAAGCCAGGAAAACGGGCATCCCCCCCTCCCAAAAAAAATTTGCCGTCTGCGGAGCTCGCTAAAGGGCGCCACTTGATGCGTATTTCGTGAAAAGTGGTTGGAGACGCGGCGGAGCGCCCATTTATTCCGTAAGAACCAAAGAGAGGATTGTAAAAATATTTAATAAGACATTCACGTCGGGGACTTTGATGTAAAATTCCCAGTGAAAACCTCTGATAAGAGAGGAGTTTTGTGCGAAATGAACGGGATCCCCCCTCATGTAAAAAAAACAAGAAAACAAAACATAAAGGAAGGTATTTTACAGGCACGAAATACATACAATGCCAACAGCAATGATCCTTTCATCTGATCCCGCTCCACTATATACATGACAAGGGGAAGAGAAAATGTCTTTTGTTTCTGTCGACTTTAAAAAAAAATAATAAAATAAAAAAATAATAAAAAAAATAAAATAAAAAAAAAAGGAACAGAGTTATTAAAAATGTATAAATCTGGATGTTCAATGCAAACAAAAGAGTTATAGATACGGGAGGGAAAGACGCCATGACACGTGGATCCACCGGAGGCGCTGCGGCGGGGGGAGAGGGTCCAGATACACGTGAATGTAACACACCGGACACCTAGAGCCCTACGAGCAAGGAGGGACTGCTATACCAGTGTATCTAAGCTTATCGAGTGTAATACTGCCTGCTATACCAGTGTATCTAAGCTTATCTAGTGTAATACTGCCTGCTATACCAGTGTATCTAAGCTTATCGAGTGTAATACTGCCTGCTATACCAGTGTATCTAAGCTTATCGAGTGTAATACTACCTGCTATACCAGTGTATCTAAGCTTATCGAGTGTAATACTGCCTGCTATACCAGTGTATCTAAGCTTATCTAGTGTAATACTGCCTGCTATACCAGTGTATCTAAGCTTATCTAGTGTAATACTGCCTGCTATACCAGTGTATCTAAGCTTATCGAGTGTAATACTACCTGCTATACCAGTGTATCTAAGCTTATCTAGTGTAATACTGCCTGCTATACCAGTGTATCTAAGCTTATCTAGTGTAATACTGCCTGCTATACCAGTGTATCTAAGCTTATCTAGTGTAATACTGCCTGCTATACCAGTGTATCTAAGCTTATCTAGTGTAATACTGCCTGCTATACCAGTGTATCTAAGCTTATCATGTGTCATACTGCCTGCTGAACCAGTGTATCTAAGCTTATCTATTGTAATACTGCCTGCTATACCAGTGTATCTAAGCTTATCTAGTGTAATACTGCCTGCTACACCAGTGTATCTAAGCTTATCTAGTGTAATACTGCCTGCTGGACCAGTGTATCTAAGCTTATCAAGTGTAATACTGCCTGCTATACCAGTGTATCTAAGATTATCGAGTGTAATACTGCCTGCTATACCAGTGTATCTAAGCCTATCTAGTGTAATACTGCCTGCTACACCAGTGTATCTAAGCTTATCTAGTGTAATACTGCCTGCTATACCAGTGTATCTAAGCTTATCTAGTGTAATACTGCCTGCTATACCAGTGTATCTAAGCCTATCTAGTGTAATACTGCCTGCCATACCAGTGTATCTGAGCGTATCAAGTCTCATACTTCCTGTTATACCAGTGTATCTAAGCTTATCAAGTGTAATACTGCCTGCTAAACCAGTGTATCTAAGCTTATCAAGTGTCATACTGCCTGCTGAACCAGTGTATCTAAGCTTATCTAGTGCAATACTGCCTGCTGGACCAGTGTATCTAAGCTTATCAAGTGTAATACTGAATGCTAAACCAGTGTATCTAAGCTTATCAAGTGTCATACTGCCTGCTAAACCAGTGTATCTAAGCTTATCAAGAGTCATACTGCCTGCTAAACCAGTGTATCTAATATTCCTGCAAGGGATGATGTCTGCTGAACCATTGTATCTAAGCTTGTTAAGTGCGATATTGTCTGCTGAGCCAGTGTATCTAATATTATTGCCCGGGACAATGTCTGCTGGACCAGTGTATCTAAGATTATATTGTGTGATGGTGCCTGCTAAACCAGTGTATCTAAGCTTATCATGCGTGATGCTGCCTGCTAAACCAGTGTATCTAAGCTTATCATGCGTGATGCTGCCTGCTAAACCAGTGTATCTAAGCATATTATGCGTGATACTGCCTACTGAACCAGTGTATCCAAGCTTTACAAGTGTAACACTGCCTGATGAACCAGTGTATCTAAGCTTGTCAAGCGTGATACTGCTTGCTAAACTAGTTTGTGTGTGTGTATATATATATACATTTACAGTATATATATATATATATATATATATATATATATATATATATCTCTTGGATGGTGTAATATATATATATATATATATATATATATATATATATATATATAATTATGTTTTTATTATTATTATTAATAATAATAATAATACTATAAACAATGATCTTCATCTTAACCAATAACAGCCATTGTTGTGTCCCTGAATCCTCCCTATAGAGACAATGCATTTCCTCCACTAGCCAGTAGGTGGTGCTGTATTTGAACCAGTTCCGGTCATTCTTCATCTAATGCAGTGTTTCCCAATCAGGGTGCCCCCAGCTGTTGCAAAACTATAACTCCCGGCATGCCCGGACAGCCGTTGGCTGTCCGGGCATGCTGGGAGTTGTAGTTTTGCAACAGAAGACAACCCAAAATAGACACCTGTAGCTTTAATAAATACAAGGACATTACTGACGCCTAATGTGAGAGCGACACTGACTGCTCTTCATGGTTACTACCTATAAATATCCCAAAATGGAAGACATTCTCCCTCCTATGCTCATTCTGAGAAGACAGCGGCTATAGACAGTCAGTAGGATGAAAAAATATGAAGTATATCTAATACCAATATAATAACAGAACAAAGCTACTCCCTGCCACTAGAGGGCCACAAATTGTACAAGCAGAATGCTTTCCCCTGCCACTAGAGGGCAACGTATAACACCTAATGCTGAAGCAACTCCTTGCATGCAGTATCTATCCTCTGCCACATGAGGGCCTCACATAATGCAAACAGGATGTGAACTCTGCCATTAGAGGGTGACATTAGAGGGGCACACAATATGTAAGTAGTAAGTGTCCCCTGCCACTAGAGGGCAACACAATATACAAGAGGTAAGTGTCCCCTGCCACTAGAGGGCAACACAATATACAAGAGGTAAGTGTCCCCCGCCACTAGAGGGCAACGCAATATACAAGAGGTAAGTGTCCCCTGCCACTAGAGGGCAACACAATATATAAGTGGTATGTGTCCCCTGCCACTAGAGGGCAACACAATATACAAGAGGTAAGTGTCCCCCGCCACTAGAGGGCAACGCAATATACAAGAGGTAAGTGTCCCCTGCCACTAGAGGGCAACACAATATATAAGTAGTATGTGTCCCCTGCCACTAGATGGCAACACAATATACAAGAGGTAAGTGTCCCCTGTGACTAGAGGGCCACACAATATACAAGAGGTAAGTGTCCCCTGCCACTAGAGGGACATACAATACACAAGAGGTAAGTGTCCCCTGCCACTAGAGGGCAACACAATATACAAGAGGTAAGTGTCCCCTGCCACTAGAGGGCAACACAATATACAAGAGGTAAGTGTCCCCTGCCACTAGAGGGCAACACAATATACAAGAGGTAAGTGTCCCCTGCCACTAGAGGGCCACAAAGTGTACAACTAGTATGTGTCCCCTGCCACTAGAGGGCAACACAATATACAAGAGGTAAGTGTCCCCTGCGACTAGAGGGCCACACAATATACAAAAGGTAAGTGTCCCCTGCCACTAGAGGACCATACAATACACAAGAGGTAAGTTTCCCCTCCACTAGAGGGCAACACAATATACAAGAGGTAAGTGTCCCCTGCCACTAGAGGGTAACACAATATACAAGAGATAAGTGTCCCCTGCCACTAGAGGGCCACAAAGTGTACAAGAGGTAAGTGTCCCCTGCCACTAGAGGGCCATACAATACACAAGAGGTAAGTGTCCCCCGCCACTAGAGGGCAGCACAATATTCAAGAGGTAAGTGTCCCCTGCAACTAGAGGACCGCACAATATATAGGTTGTGTTCACTCCTGGTTACTAGAGGGTTACAAGTTATATAATAGTGTTACATACAAGCCAAAGATTAAACAAGCAGTACCTAGTACTTGCCAATAGATGGCAAAATATTGAACAAATACTTGTACCTCTACCTGACCACTAGAGGCCACACATCATACAGGCTGTATTTTCTCCCTGGCCACACATTATATCAGCTATATCTATTCCTAACACCGAGATAACAACATATTATACAAACATGGTAGTCATTCTAAATATATAACTGTCTTGTTTCCTATTGCAATAACTATCATTAAAGGGGTGCTCCGTCCCTAGACATCTTATCCCATATCCAAAGGATAAGACATAAGGTGTCTGATCGCGGGGGTCCCGCCGCTGGGACCCCCGTGATCTCTGTGCAGTACGCAACATTCATTTGGAACGCTTGGAGTGGGCAGTGGGGGTTGTGAAGTCACTGTCATGCCCCTCGTGATGTCATGCCACGCACCCTCAATGCAAGTCTATGGGAGGGGGCCACGCCCCCTCCCATAGACTTGCATTGAGGGGGCGTGGTGTGACATCATGAGGGGCATGACAGTGACTTCACAACCCCCATTGCCCACTCCAAGCATTCCAAACGAATAGACCTGCATTGAGGGGGCATGATGTGATGTCACGAGGGGAATGGCAGTGACGTCACGACCCCCACTGCCCACTCAAAGCGCTTGGAACAAAATGTTCAGAACGCTCGGGCAGCGGAGTACTCCTTTAAGTGTATAAAGAAATAGAGTCAGACCAGAGTTATATGACTGTGACAAGACTCACTAACATTAATAACTGTGAGGTGTCTGGCCATGCATACACTGTAATATATAGAAATCATCATATAATGACGTATACAGGTTATATAATAGCTGTGAACAACACAATACATTTTATCATTATAACAAGATTCCAAGTGTTCAACACCCACAAAACCAGGCAAAACCTCTTCACTGCTGTGGCCAATTGGAAAGTGGGATTATATGACTTTTAGACTGTACTATTCTCTCAGGACGTCGTCTATAGATCGTCTCAAGCCCATTTAACTCAGTTGCTGACATGATGCTTGTACACTAAAATACATGGTGCTTGTGCTTGTACACAAAACCAGGCAAAACCACTTCACTGCTGCAGCCAATTGGAATGTGGGATTATATGACTTTTAGATTTTACTATTCTCTCAGGACGTCGTCTATAGATCGTCTCAAGCCCATTTAACCCAGTTGCTGACATGGTGTTTGTACTTCTGCAATCAGATGCTGAACATTACAGGTTCTGCTCCTATATTAGTTACCTGGTTGTTGAGGTCACCAGGAACTGATGCTCGGCTGTTAAGGCCACCGGGAAGAAATGATATATTGTATCCTAAGAGCTAAATAAAAGCAGCAGCATAATAAACAAATAAGGACTAGAGGATTTAGCGTTCTTTACGGCTGCATCTCCCAGGGCTGGATATAAGAATTATATAGAAGGTCTTCTATTCACCAATAGGTAAAACAATGAGATAATCCCGACAGATACAATGTAACCGTTTTATTACAGTCAATACTGAATGTACATAAGAACTACAGCTAATTTGGTCTCTGACAAAGTCAGCCTTGCTCAGTATATGGGAGGTGAAGAAAACAATTTGGTTACAAAGCTTACAGAGGAACTATTCAATAGTCCCTGCATTGTATTATATGTGCAACGCAAATTGAATGAAGTCGGTTTTGAGCTGAGACTAACAGCTCTTAACCGCTGGAATTATTTCAAGGCCCTACAATGATCCCGCTCCGTGTTGAATGATTCACACATTATGTTTATAACCAGCAGACAATTGAATTGCATTTATTCAAAAGAATTACCCGCACATCCATTATGAGAAGCGCGGTAAAGCTAATATCGAAAGACACTTCACACAATAGGCTGCACAAAGGAAGCAAACCTTTAGGATTTACTGCAAACACCATTTGGGTTCAAGGAGCCAGACAGGTCCAGGCTGGTCAGACTGGCAGAGGGCCTGTGTTGATGGAAGGTTTGAGGGGATTTAGTTGGGTCCAGGTCAGTGAAGGGTTATTAATTTGATTAAAAAAGCCCTATTAATATTTGTCAGCTCCAAAAGTCTAGAGAACCCAAAGAAAACCAATGGGGCCATTGGAGACAATTACAGAAGCTGGAAGAGCCAACAACATGAAAGGACCCAAAATGATGAAAAATCTATTTCATGGTCATTATTAACAACACTGGCCACACCAGACACTTTTTTGGCTTATTGAATATAGACTTTCAGGTCAAGAAAAGAGTCAAATTGGTCCCAAATGA
Organism: Hyla sarda; assembly: GCF_029499605.1. Lineage (NCBI taxonomy): Eukaryota > Metazoa > Chordata > Amphibia > Anura > Hylidae > Hyla > Hyla sarda. The sequence continues at coordinate 14,528,005 of NC_079195.1, forward strand.
TTTTAGGCTTTGGTCAGCAACTAAAAAATTCAACAATGCACCAATCTATGCTACACCCAACTGGTGTCCACTGAAAGAGTTAAAGGGGTACTCCGTCCCTAGACATCTTATCCCCTATCCAAAGGATCGCTGGGGACCCCCGCAATCTCAGCTACAGCACCCCAGATATCCGATGCACAGAGTGAACTTGGCTCCATGCCGGATGACTGGCAATACGGAGCAGAGGTTCATGACGTCACGGTCACGCCCTGCTCGTAATGTTACTGCCATGCCCCCTCAATGCAAGTCTATGGGAGGGGGCGTGACAGCTTTCACGCCCCCTCCCATAGGCTTGCATTGAGGGGGCATGGCCGTGATGTCACAAGCGGGGCACTGCCGTGACATCACGAGCCTCCGGCGTGCACCCGACGCTCTAAACGAACACTGGGTGTGGCACGGAGACGGAGCGGTGGGACCCCTGCGATCAGACATCTTTATCCCCTATCCTTTGGATAGGGGATAAGAAGTCTAGGGGCAGAGTACCCCTTTAACTATAGATTGTCAGGTCACTAAAAGAGTCAAATTGGTCCCAAATGTTTTTAGGCTTTGGTTAGCAACTCAAAAATGTAACAATGTACCAATCTATGCTGCACCCAACTGGTGTCCACCTCAAGAGTTAACATCTTTTTAGCTGGTTTGGATGTCCCACAGCGTGACCCATTGTGAAAAGCAAGACTGCCATCTTGACACTATTGAGCCTTGAGCTTCTCACACAAGAAGTTCTTCACCACTCAACCGTAACTCACAAACTAAAGATGGGGACATGACCACCAGTTATTGTCGTACCACATGAGCTTAATATTACTCCAAACCAGACTATATACTATTCTATGTTGTACCCATGTGGTCCTCAGGTGACCCCTGTTCATGCTGATATGAATTACCATCTTTACTTGTTATACATGATATAAAATTTAGTATATGGTTGCGTTTCCAATTCCGCTAACAATGAAGAAAAGCAAAACTGCCCAACAACACTTTTGTGCCGGAAACTCTTCGCAACTCAACAGTAAACCCTTACCTCAAAACGAGGACAGGATATCACCTCAAATCACGGACAGACATAATGAAAAGGATCCCCCCCCCCACACCCCATACAAACATGATCAACTACTTCAAAATCCAAACATGTACCAATCTAGGTTACACCCCACGAACCTCCAGGTGACCCGTCCTCATCCTAATAAGAGTTATCACCAGGGCCCAAGTCCTGCAGAAATGCATGGGAACGGAGTCCCTGCACTTTTTTTCACAGCAGGAACACTGTTCAAATTAGGACCAGCCCTTGAATGGAAACCTTGGGTTTTCATTCTTTTTATCCAGGACTTGACCCCTTGTTCCCACCTTTCCTTTTTTAATACAGTATTAAGAATTTTGTTGAGTTTCCTATATCCTAATCAACTGAGAAAAGCAAGGCTGCCCGCTAATACTATATGACAGGACTGTCTTGAACTTTTCCCCCCAGAAGGTCTTCACCACTCAACAGTAGCCCCTACCACAAGACGAGGAGAGGATACTACCACTCAGTCATGGACACACTACATGAGAAGATCTCCCATGAAGCTTTAGGAACTAAAAATGCAATTTTTGGACTTGTTAATGGCAGGAAAAGCTAATATGGCCGCTTCAACTCTAATGGGAAATAGGATTACAGGGTTCTGTTCCTTATAATGGCTCTTAACTCTTTCACTGTGCAAACTTCTGTACTTAACCAGACTTTTTCTTTTCTTTTCTTTTTTTTTTGCTGTGTCCAGGACTTTATGTGGAATCCCCCCCGCAAGCGGAACATAAAAAATCTCTTAGAAAGACTTAGCCCTTCTCTACATCACTGTGTGGGAACGCGGCCAGGAAAAGATTGGTGTATCTCGAAATCACATGCAGGAAATACAAGCCAAGAAAATGTGTCCTCCAACTTGGAGTCACGCAGCACTTTCTCTGTAATCTCAGCCGATCCCATTCCAAGCCGAGGGGATTCTGCTGCATTACAGTTTTATATCACAATAAACCTCTAAACCACCCCACTGACCCCCACTTACATGTTCAGCACAACAGCATGTGCATTACTCTGCTAAGTGTCCTTTTACATGCGAAGATAAATCTGTAAAAAGAAACGTCGTCTATGTAGCGGGACATTGACGTTTGGAAGACATATTTATATGTAACGATCGGATAGTTTTAGTCATTTCGATTGAATAAGGTTTCCTCTCTTCTCCTGATCACATCTGACAGATGTTTGTTTTCTGGGTATATAAAATCAGAAATGTTTAAACTCTAGATTAGATAGAATCGTCAGAATCAACAGAATTCAGTCGAACATGGGTTGCTGCATGAATGATATTTTACATGATCATCATCCTGTATAAATGCTCATTAATTCTCCCAATCGTCCCGCAACTTTTAATATGTTTAATCCTTTGGAACAAGCAGATTGCACAATGTATTCTTCTGTCATAAAGGGAATAGCCATCTAGGACAGTTGCTTTCCAGCTGCTGCAAAACTATGGCCAACAGCTGTCCGAGCATGCTGTGAATAATATAAGGAAAATTGATCTAGGACATTTCCTCTTTCTGTATGGGAGCGACTGACCATGATCTGTTTTGGGACTGAACAAGCAAGTTGCAAAACTACAACTCCCAACATGCCCGGACAGCCTTAGGCTGTCTAACCATGTTGGGAGTTGTAGTTTTGCCACAGCTTGAGACACACTGGGTTGGAAACATGACAATGATGTCAATGCCACATATGGTTCTCATGGTTCCCTAAGGTTATGGCCCAAAATTGCACAATTTTTTTTAGAGGGGGGGGGGGGTCCCAAGTGAAGAAACCCCTAACTTATGACACCCACAGAACACAGATACATAACAGACCATCTAAAGCAGAAACCTAAAAATTGACCTGTGTGGTCTCCAATAAAAAAAACTATTTTTAGTCAGTCTAGTAAAGAAGTATTTATCCAAAAAGTCTTGGCTACCTTAAGATTTACGGCACAAAATAAAACAAGGTAAGAGAGGTGAAGACTGGAGAAAGATGCAAATTGCAAGAACCCACATTAACCGCAGCCGTAAGTCAATCAGACCGCCTCTGTGCAAGACACAGAAGGGGACGTGTGAGGTGGCCATTATCGGCCATCGGATCCGGCGCGGGGAGAGAGCGGCTCGCACTATTGTGCTCCAGATCTCGCACACTTAGAAGAACTGTAAATGTTGTTTTTTTTCCTCCGTGTGTCAGCACGCTCATTCATGTTAAACTCTTAATTTATTACTATTGCCGGGGATTTAAGTAAAGCTTCGTTCCCTACGCTGCCAAAAACTAATAGCAGAAGCAGAAGTGCCATCTGATTTATACGCTGGGCCGCCGGGCCAAAAATAAAAGGAGCCGGCTGCTTGGGGAGGCGGTGTGCAGGCAGAGCCAGGGGCAGCTCGGGAGGTGAGGAGAGGAGCTGTCAGGACCATGAAAGTATCAAAGCCCAACTCAACTGATACTATGTATCAAGACCCATATTACACTCATGTACGTTCCATAACATCTATTCAGAGAACAATGCCCCTAGTGGCAGATTTCAGCCACTGACTTTATATTTATTGCTAACACAGGTGTTCAATAGCAACCTGCAAGACTGTAGCGGCACAATAAACCCACATTGTCTGTCATTTCTTGCAAAATACCAGATGCTAAAAGTAAGATCTCTAAATGGAGGTTGTGTTAAATAAATAAAAAACAATATTAAGATAACAAAATGTACAAGTTCACAAAGTCAACAGAACAGATACAAGCATGTCACTGGCACTGTGAGCGAGAAGACACTTCCTTATGATTTCCTCATCTGTTGCTGTGAAACTTTTATATGGTGTCGATCAATCCAAGAATATAACTACTATAATACTGCTCCTATATACAAGAATATAACTACAATAATACTGCCCCTATATACAAGAATATAACTACTATAATACTGCTCCTATATACAAGAATATAACTACTATAATACTGCTCCTATATACAAGAATATAACTACTATAATACTGCTCCTATATACAAGAATATAACTACTATAATACTGCTCCTATATACAAGAATATAACTACTATAATACTGCCCCTATAAACAAGAATATAACTACTATAATACTGCTCCTATATACAAGAATATAACTACTATAATACTGCTCCTATATACAAGAATACAACTACTATAATACTGCTCCTATATACAAGAATATAACTACTATAATACTGCTCCTATATACAAGAATATAACTACTATAATACTGCTCCTACATACAAGAATATAACTACTATAATACTGCTACTATATACAAGACTATAACTACTATAATACTGCCTCCTATATACAAGAATATAACTACTATAATACTGCCTCCTATATACAACAATATAACTACTATAATACTGCCCCCTATATACAAGAATATAACTACTATAATACTGCTCCTATATACAAGAATATAACTACTATAATACTGCTCCTATATACAAGAATACAACTACTATAATATTGCCCCTATATACAAGAATATAACTGCTATAATACTATCCTCTAAGCTCATACTTATATAGTCTCATACAAGTACCATGCTTACAAGGACTCTGGCCCTGATTTTCTATTGTAAACCCAACCTGCTTTTGTCAGTTTGTGCCCAGACTGTGTGGTGTAATGTGTCCTCACAACCCAATCTATTTACTATAGAATTTACACAAAATCCTGTGAGCAAATGGCTGGAAATTACCACCAAAAATCTGGATACAACTTTTCTAATCTGTGAATCCCCATAGTAAATAGAGAGGAAACATACAAGTCTAAAACAACATCCACACTAATAAACCCAATCAGGGCCATTGTCTCCAACCTGAGGTCAGGACCGAACCGTGCAATCTATCTATCTATCTATCTATCTATGCAGCACCCAGGTTCAGGTGAAAAATAGGATTATTTTATTCAATCCAAACTGCGACATTTCGGTCGCCACATGCGACCATTTTCAAGCATGCTTGAAAATGGTCGTATGTGGTGACCAAAGCGTCACAGATTCAATTATATTTTGAGGTTGTTTTGCTGCCTCTGGCACTGGGGGCCTTGAATGTATACAAGACATCGTGAAATCTGAGGATTACCAATGGATTTTGGGTCGCACTGTACAGCCCAGTGTCAGAAAGCTGGGTTTGCGTCCGAGATCTTGGGTCTTCCAGCAGGACAATGACCCCAAACATACGTCAAAAAGCCCCAGAAATGGATGACAACAAAGCGCTGGAGAGTTCTGAAGTGTCAGCAATGAGTCCAGATCTAAATCCCATTGATCACCTGTGGAGAGATCTTATAATTACTGTTGGGAAAAGGCGCCTTCCAATAAGAGACCTGGAGCAGTTTGTAAAGGCAGAGTGGTCCAACATTCTGGCTGAGAGGTGTAAGAAGCTTATTGATGCTTATAGGAAGACACTGATTTCAGTTATTTTTCCCAAAGGGTGTGCGACCAAATATTAAGTTAAGGGGCCAATAATTTTGTCCAGCGCATTTTTGGAGTTTGGTGACATTATGTCCAATTTGGTTTTTTTCCTCCTTTTTTGGTTTAGTTCCAATACACACAAAGGGAATAAACATGTGTATAGCAAAACATGTGTCACTGCAATCCTTTCCTGTGAGAAATAATTCATTTTCTTGAAAAATTTCAGGGGTGCCAACATTTATGGCCATGACTGTCTTTATATTTAGTGCCTAAGATGTCTTACATATATAGAGATGCTCTTATACACTGGGAAAACCTTCCATGAGAATATAAATTACACATCATATACAGTAAATATCTCTCTAGACTGACGAATTAGATGTCAATGCGTCTCCATCCACTAGAACCGATGACTTTCTACGGTAACATGTTGCACCACAGCTCCTCTTGAACAATCCAATCACAAGCCGCACTACTGATCATGGCCACTAGGACTGCCGTTTCTACATCTAGTGGCCATCGCACCAGCAAAGCGGCAGGCCGGCGCTGGACTCTCACAATTCCTGCATCCCGATTTCCCCCTCCACCTTAAGCGGAAGAATAATGAGAACGCGCAGGCTGACCCCACGGACCCCGCCGCCTCACCAGTCAGCTCCGCACCTTGGGGGCGCCGTGGCGATCTCTCTCTCTCTCTCTCGCTGCGTCTCTCCGGCTGCGGGCGGCTCGGTAATTACGGCGCCTTATTGCAATTATTTCAATGTCAGAAGCGCTAACGCGTTCGAAATTGCCCAAGGTCCGTCGGAGAAACCTTCAAAAATAAAAATAAAAAGACGCTCGTCCTCCGGCGGAGCGAGGGGTTCTAGATCTGCGGGATCGGCTGGAGAGGATGTGACTTGGATTTTTGCAGGCAACATTTTTAATGATTGGCGCGGTCTCCTCGGTCCACGGGGCCCCCGAAGCTGGTCATTAAAAAGGCAGGAAATGCCCGCACCGACAGTCATTACCACTTAATTATGGATGGTGTTTGTAGTGAAGGCCGTCGCCTTTATGGGAAAATTTTCTAACAAGAACGAGCTTGTGTTCCTTCAGGTTTAGTATCCGATCACCTGCTGCGGAGATATTTGGCCAGCAGCAGATTTGCATTATAATGGGGTCATTCTTTTCCTCTGCATCTCATGTATAAAACCCACTTGGCAGTGGGGGAGCGAGCACAAGGTAATGACTTGTGAGGGGCATAACGGCGCAGCCCCCCGCACCCAACAATAGGGGTCAAGCCGAAACAAAAACACCGGTAGACAAGCAGTAATGCCCCCGCCCCAATCTCCGGCTAAGACATAACAAGTACCTCGTACCCTCTGCTCCTCAGTCGTGGCTGCTGGATAAATAGCGATGTTGTCTACGATAGATGCCAAAATGTGTCAAACGGAATAACAACCCCCCCCCTATTCCATTATGGATCCCCGATATAGTATTTTCCCACGAGTTGTCAGGCTCAATTCTTTATGTCTTCAAACTGTGGACCTCCAGCTATTGCAAAACTACAACTCCCAGCATGGCCAGGCTGACTAGAAACTAAACAAGGCACCAGGATGCTGGAAACAAATGCAAAGAGCATACATATAATCCGCACAGTACTGCAAAAGTCATCAATCTAAGACAGAGTTTTTATCCAAACCAGTGTGCCTCCAGCTTTTGCAAAACTACAACTCCCAGCATGGCCAGGCTGACTAGAAACTAAACAAGGCACCAGGATGCTGGAAATAAATGCAAAGAGCATACATATAATCCGCACAGTACTGCAAAAGTCATCAATCTAAGACAGTGTTTTTATCCAAACCAGTGTGCCTCCAGCTTTTGCAAAACTACAACTCCCAGCATGGCCAGGCTGACTAGAAACTAAACAAGGCACCAGGATGCTGGAAATAAATGCAAAGAGCATACATATAATCCGCACAGTACTGCAAAAGTCCTCAATCTAAGACAGTGTTTTTATCCAAACCAGTGTGCCTCCAGCTTTTACAAAACTACAACTCCCAGCATGCCCGGACAGCCGTTGGCTGTCCGGGCATGCTTGGAGTTGTAGTTTTGCAACAGCTGGAGGCACGCTGGTTGGAGAACACTGTATTAGACGGCAGACAGGGTAATTTTCATCAATGTTTCTTAACCAGTCTGCCTCCACTTGTTGCAAAACTACATCTCCCAGCATGCCTGGATAGACAAAGGCTGCCATAATGGGAGTTGATGTTTTGAAACAGCTGGAGGCACACTGGTTGGGGAACACTATTAAATGGTCGATCAGGCTAAGACTTAACAAGCACCTCATACCCTCTACTCCCAGTCCTGGCAGCTGGATAAATAGCGATGTTGTCTATGAAACGCGCCCGGACTTTATACGCCAAAATGTGTCAAAACGGAATAAGAAACAAACCCCCCACGTCTATTCCATTATGGCTCCCCAATATAGTATTTTCCCACGAATTGTAAGGCTCAATTGTTTTATGTTGAAAAACTACAACTCCCAGCATGACAGGGCTGACTAGAAACTAGATAAGGCACAAAAGATGATGGAAACGGCTGCAAAGAGGATAGACTATAATCCGCACTGTGCTGCAGAAGTCAGCAATCTGAGACAGTGTTTTAATCCAAACCAGTGTGCCTCCAGCCTTTGCAAAACTACAACTCCCAGCATGACAGGGCTGACTAGAAACTAGATAAGGCACAAAAGATGATGGAAACGGCTGCAAAGAGGATACACTATAATCCGCACTGTGTTGCAGAAGTCAGCAATCTAAGACAGTGTTTTAATCCAAACCAGTGTGCCTCCAGCCTTTGCAAAACTACAACTTCCAGCATGCCCGGACAGCCGTCCAGCAACTGCTGGAGGCCCGCTGGTTGGGGAACACTGTATTCGATGGTCGACAGGGTCATTGAAATCGGAAGGTTTAACCAACTTTCATCAGAGGCAGTGTTTCTTAACCAGTGTGCCTCCACTTGTTAGAAAACTACAACTCCCAGCATGCCTGGACAGACAAAGGGCTGTCCGGTCATGCTGGGAGTTGTAGTTTTGCAACAGCTGGAGGCAACACTGTATTAAATGGTCGACAAAATCGAATTGTTCAACCAATGTTAATCTAAGGTAGTGTTTCCCAATTAGTGGACATTCAGTTTTTGCAAAACTACAACTCCCAGCATGCCAGCAGCTTTGAAAGAGCTGGAGGCACATTGGTAGGGTAACACTGTATTAGATGGTCGACAGAACTCGACGGAAAACGTTCAACAAGTGTTTATCTGAGGCAGTGTTTCCCAACCAGGGTGCCTCCAGCTGTTGCAAAACTACAACTCCCAGCATGTATGGACAGACAAAGGCTGTCCGGGCATGCAGGGAGTTGTAGTTTTGCAACAGCTGGAGGCACACTGGTTGGGGAACACTGTATTAGACGAACGGACGGCCTCCCCGAAATTGGAACATTCAACCATGGTTAATCTAAGGCAATGTTTCCCAACTACTGTGCCTCCAGCTGTTGCAAAACTACAATTCTCAGCATGCCCGGAGAGACAAAGGCTGTCCAGGCATGCAGGGAGTTGTAGTTTTGCAACAGCTGGAGCCACATTGGTTGGGGAAACACTGTATTAGACTGTCGCCTGGGATCAGTGAAATCGGAACATTCAATCAATGTTCATCTATGGCAGTGGTCTTCAACCTGCGGACCTCCAGATGTTGCAAAACTACAACTCTCAGCATGCCCGGACAGCCAACGGCTGTCCGGGCATGCTGGGAGTTGTGGTTTTGCAACATCTGGAGGTCCGCAGGTTGAAGACCACTGATCTATGGTGTATAGCCACCTTAGGATACAATATGATACAAAACACTCCGCTACGTTTCTAGGGTCTGGGCATGCTGGGAGTTGTAGTTTGCCACAGTTTGGCTTCTTCTATGTAAAGACAGAAGCCATCATACTCTATAAAGGAGGTCACTGGTGAAATAACAGGTGGCGGCGGGAGATTCCCTTTAATGATGACATCACACGGGGGATCTGCTTACATCATACATGACTCCATGCTGTATTGTTACACGTACAGATGGCGACCTCTGAAGATCTCTATGAACCAACACAATTATCTCCTCACACAGAGAAGAGACTGATGAAGATGATGGTGACTTACGATGTGACCTGGAGATGGGGACCTGGCGTCCTTCATTGCTTGTCGACTCTGCACATCCAAGAGGGGCCATTTCATCTGCAAATACTGGAAAAGAGAAAGAGAAGAGAAACATCAGAATAAGGTACAGGATACAATGTAAAGACAATATAGTGAGAAGAACTCCCAGAATCCCCGGGAACAACCAGCACTCAAAGTAGAGAGACCACCGTCACCTCTCATCATCACAGACACCCATACATCATCCATCATCACAGACACCCATACATCATCCATCATCACAGACACCCATACATCATCCATCATCACAGACACCCATACATCATCACAGACACCCATACATCATTCATCATCACAGACACCCATACATCATCACAGACACCCATACATCATTCATCATCACAGACACCCATACATCATTCATCATCACAGACACCCATACATCATCCATCATCACAGACACCCATACATCATCACAGACACCCATACATCATTCATCATCACAGACACCCATACATCATTCATCATCACAGACACCCATACATCATTCATCATCACAGACACCCATACATCATCCATCATCACAGACACCCATACATCATCACAGACACCCATACATCATTCATCATCACAGACACCCATACATCATTCATCATCACAGACACCCATACATCATCACAGACACCCATACATCATCACAGACACCCATACATCATCCATCATCACAGACACCCATACATCATCCATCATCACAGACACCCATACATCATTCATCATCAGACACCCATTCATCATTCATCATCACAGACACCCATACATCATCACAGACACCCATACATCATCCATCATCACAGACACCCATACATCATCCATCATCACAGACACCCATACATCATCACAGACACCCATTCATCATTCATCATCACAGACACCCATACATCATCACAGACACCCATACATCATTCATCATCACAGACACCCATACATCATCCATCATCACAGACACCCATACATCATCACAGACACCCATACATCATTCATCATCACAGACACCCATACATCATCCATCATCACAGACACCCATACATCATCACAGACACCCATACATCATCCATCATCACAGACACCCATACATCATCCATCATCACAGACACCCATACATCATCCATCATCACAGACACCCATACATCATCACAGACACCCATTCATCATTCATCATCACAGACACCCATACATCATCCATCATCACAGACACCCATACATCATTCATCATCACAGACACCCATACATCATTCATCATCACAGACACCCATACATCATCCATCATCACAGACACCCATACATCATCACAGACACCCATACATCATTCATCATCACAGACACCCATACATCATTCATCATCACAGACACCCATACATCATCCATCATCACAGACACCCATACATCATTCATCATCACAGACACCCATACATCATCCATCATCACAGACACCCATACATCATCCATCATCACAGACACCCATACATCATTCATCATCACAGACACCCATACATCATTCATCATCACAGACACCCATACATCATCACAGACACCCATACATCATTCATCATCACAGACACCCATACATCATTCATCATCACAGACACCCATACATCATCACAGACACCCATACATCATCCATCATCACAGACACCCATACATCATCCATCATCACAGACACCCATACATCATTCATCATCAGACACCCATTCATCATTCATCATCACAGACACCCATACATCATCACAGACACCCATACATCATCCATCATCACAGACACCCATACATCATCCATCATCACAGACACCCATACATCATCACAGACACCCATTCATCATTCATCATCACAGACACCCATACATCATCACAGACACCCATACATCATTCATCATCACAGACACCCATACATCATTCATCATCACAGACACCCATACATCATTCATCATCACAGACACCCATACATCATTCATCATCACAGACACCCATACATCATTCATCATCACAGACACCCATACATCATTCATCATCACAGACACCCATACATCATTCATCATCACAGACACCCATACATCATTCATCATCACAGACACCCATTCATCATTCATCATTACAGAAAAGGCAACATCCTAAAACGTGTTAGTATTTATAGGACAGTGTCCTTGTAGATGTCACATAATTATATTGTCCCTGTATGTATCCCTACAGAGAGACCACTGTCCCTACAGAGAGATCACTGTCCCTGCATGTATCCCTACAGAGAGACCACTGTCCCTACAGAGAGATCACTGTCCCTGCATGTATCCCTACAGAGAGATTACTGTCCCTGCATGTATCCCTACAGAGAGATTACTGTCCCTGCATGTATCCCTACAGAGAGATCACTGTCCCTGCATGTATCCCTACAGAGAGATCACTGTCCCTGCATGTATCCCTACAGAGAGATTACTGTCCCTGCATGTATCCCTACAGAGATCACTGTCCCTGCATGTATCCCTACAGAGAGATCACTGTCCCTGCATGTGTCCCTACAGACAGATCACTGTCCCTATATATAACATGTGCCCCTACAGAGAGATCAATGTCCCTGCATGTATCCCTACAGAGAGATCACTGTCCCTGCAGAGAGATCACTGTCCCTGCATGTATCCCTACAGAGAGATCACTGTCCCTGCATGTATCCCTACAGAGAGATCACTGTCCCTGCATGTATCCCTACAGAGAGATCACTGTCCCTGCATGTATCCCTACAGAGAGATCACTGTCCCTGCATGTATCCCTACAGAGAGATCACTGTCCCTGCATGTATCCCTACAGAGAGATCACTGTCCCTGCATGTATCCCTACAGAGAGATCGGTGTCCCTGCATGTATCCCTACAGAGAGATCAGTGTCCCTGCATGTATCCCTACAGACAGATCACTGTCCCTGCATGTATCCCTACAGAGAGATCACTGTCCCTGCATGTATCCCTACAGAGAGATTACTGTCCCTGCATGTATCCCTACAGAGAGATCAATGTCCCTGCATGTATCCCTACAGAGAGATCAATGTCCCTGCATGTATCCCTACAGAGAGATCAATGTCCCTGCATGTATCCCTACAGAGAGATCAATGTCCCTGCATGTATCCCTACAGAGATCACTGTCCCTGCATGTATCCCTACAGACAGATCACTGTCCCTGCATGTATCCCTACAGAGATCACTGTCCCTGCATGTATCCCTACAGAGAGATCAGTGTCCCTGCATGTATCCCTACAGAGAGATTACTGTCCCTGCATGTATCCCTACAGAGAGATCAGTGTCCCTGCATGTATCCCTACAGAGAGATCACTGTCCCTGCATGTATCCCTACAGAGAGATTACTGTCCCTATATATAAAATCGGCCCCTACAGACAGATCACTGTTTCTGCATGTATCCCTACAGACAGATCAATGTCCCTGCATGTATCCCTACAGAGAGATCACTGTCCCTGCATGTATCCCTACAGAGAGATTACTGTCCCTGCATGTATCCCTACAGAGAGATCAGTGTCCCTGCATGTATCCCTACAGAGAGATCACTGTCCCTGCATGTATCCCTACAGAGAGATTACTGTCCCTATATATAAAATCGGCCCCTACAGACAGATCACTGTCCCTGCATGTGTCCCTACAGACAGATCACTGTCCCTATATATAACATGTGCCCCTACAGACAGATCACTGTCCCTATATATAACATGTGTCCCTACAGAGAGATCACTGTCCCTGCATGTATCCCTACAGAGAGATCACTGTCCCTGCATGTATCCCTACAGAGAGATCACTGTCCCTGCATGTATCCCTACAGAGAGATCACTGTCCCTGCATGTATCCCTACAGAGAGATCACTGTCCCTGCATGTATCCCTACAGAGAGATCGGTGTCCCTGCATGTATCCCTACAGAGAGATCACTGTCCCTGCATGTATCCCTACAGAGAGATCACTGTCCCTGCATGTATCCCTACAGAGAGATCACTGTCCCTGCATGTATCCCTACAGAGAGATCACTGTCCCTGCATGTGTCCCTACAGACAGATCACTGTCCCTATATATAACATGTGTCCCTACAGACAGATCACTGTCCCTATATATAACATGTGTCCCTACAGACAGACCACTGTCCTTATATATAACATGTGTCCCTACAGACAGATCACTGTCCCTATATATAACATGTGTCCCTACAGACAGATCACTGTCCCTATATATAACATGTGTCCCTACAGACAGATCACTGTCCCTATATATAACATGTGTCCCTACAGACAGATCACTGTCCCTATATATAACATGTGCTCCTACAGACAGATCACTGTCCCTATATATAACATGTGTCCCTACAGACAGATCACTGTCCCTATATATAACATGTGTCCCTACAGACAGATCACTGTCCCTATATATAACATGTGTCCCTACAGACAGATCACTGTCCCTATATATAACATGTGTCCCTACAGACAGATCACTGTCCCTATATATAACATGTGTCCCTACAGATAGATCACTGTCCCTATATATAACATGTGTCCCTACAGACAGATCACTGTCCCTATATATAACATGTGTCCCTACAGACAGATCACTGTCCCTATATATAACATGTGTCCCTACAGACAGATCACTGTCCCTATATATAACATGTGTCCCTACAGAGAGATCACTGTCCCTGCATGTGTCCCTACAGACAGATCACTGTCCCTATATATAACATGTGTCCCTACAGACAGATCACTGTCCCTATATATAACATGTGTCCCTACAGACAGATCACTGTCCCTATATATAACATGTGTCCCTACAGACAGATCACTGTCCCTGCATGTGTCCCTACAGACAGATCACTGTCCCCATATATAACATGTGTCCCTACAGAGAGATCACTGTCCCTGCATGTATCCCTACAGAGAGATCACTGTCCCTGCATGTATCCCTACTGAGAGATTACTGTCCCTGCATGTATCCCTACAGAGAGATCACTGTCCCTGCATGTGTCCCTACAGACAGATCACTGTCCCTATATATAACGTGTCCCTACAGACAGATCACTGTCCCTATATATAACATGTGTCCCTACAGACAGATCACTGTCCTTATATATAGCACATGGATCCTAGCAGTGAGTTCCATGGTAGGGACCTGTAGGGATCGGGTCAGGGTGTGCGGCCAGGCAGTCACCTACATGTCTCACATCAATGAGATTTCTTTAGGACTCTGTTGCTGGGGATCAGGCAGCATTGAAGCCGCAGATTAACCATTGAGAGGTGTCCTGCGGAGGGTGTGATTTTAATCTTTCGCCCGGCGGTGCGGGTCACTCCAGCGGTGGAGGTGCTCAGGAGACGTCTGGCCTGCAGTCTGCAGGTCCACAAGTGACGCTGCCCGGAATATAATATACAGGCGGTAGTTTGTAATTCTTACTCCACATAAAAGCTTCATTGTCTGCCAAATCCAATCTCCACAGGCTACCTGAACCGCAGATTTTTACGAGTCTACATTTCAGCGCTCAGAGTCTACAACATGCATAATTTTCAATTACATTAAGACAGAACAGGATCATTGCCTATATAACATTACGGGTTGGCGGATATGAGACTCAGCCCTACTGCCGTGAGAGCTAAATGAATCCAGATGCCACAGAAAAGCCCATGGAGTTCAAGAGAGGCAAATACTTTCAAATGTCAGTCCTCCCCGCCGCTCTGCCTCTGCGCCGCAACCTCAGCTGTGAGACGCACACAAACACACAGCAACACTTGGCTGTCACACTACAGGGACGAGACAAGGCTCCCGGCTCCGAGAAATTGCTCGTGGTAAGGAGAGGACACGTGGCTGTAAAAACATCCCACAACAGTGTTTCCCAACCAGTGTGTCTCCAGCTGTGGCAAAACTACAACGCCCAGCATGCCCGGACAGCCGAAGGCTGTCCGGACATGCTGGGAGTTGTAGTTTTGCAATAAATAAGCTGTTCCTCTTTCAGCAGGTTGTAAACTGTAATTCGTCTGCGATACGCTCTTCCCCTTGCAGCAGGTTGTAAACTGTCCGGACATGCTGGGAGTTGTAGTTTTGCAACAAATAAGCTGTTCCTCTTTCAGCAGGTTGTAAACTGTAATTCGTCTGCGATACGCTCTTCCCCTTGCAGCAGGTTGTAAACTGTCCGGACATGCTGGGAGTTGTAGTTTTGCAACAAATAAGCTGTTCCTCTTTCAGCAGGTTGTAAACTGTAATTCGTCTGCGATACGCTCTTCCCCTTGCAGCAGGTTGTAAACTGTCCGGACATGCTGGGAGTTGTAGTTTTGCAACAAATAAGCTGTTCCTCTTTCAGCAGGTTGTAAACTGTAATTCGTCTGCGATACGCTCTTCCCCTTGCAGCAGGTTGTAAACTGTCCGGACATGCTGGGAGTTGTAGTTTTGCAACAAATAAGCTGTTCCACTTGCAGCAGGTTGTAAACTGTAATTCATCTGCGATACGCTCTTACCCTTGCAGCAGGTTGTAAACTGTCCGGACATGCTGGGAGTTGTAGTTTTGCAACAAACAAGCTGTTACACTTTTAGCAGGTTGTAAACTGTAATTTGTCTGCGATACGCTATTCCCCTTGCAACAGGTTGTAAACTGTCCGGAAATGATGGGAGTTGTAGTTTTGCAACAAACAAGCTGTTCCACTTGCAGCAGGTTGTAAACTGTAATTCGTCTGCGATATGCTCTTCACCTTGCAGCAGGTTGTAAACTGTCCAGACATGCTGGGAGTTGTAGTTTTGCAACAAATAAGGTGTTCCACTTTCAGCAGGTTGTAAACTGTAATTCGTCTGTGATATGCTCTTCCCCTTGCAGCAGGTTGTAAACTGTTCGGACATGCTGGGAGTTGTAGTTTTGTAACAAATAAGCTGTTCCACTTTCAGCAGGTTGTAAACTGTAATTCGTCTGTGATATGCTCTTCCCCTTGCAGCAGGTTGTAAACTGTTCGGACATGCTGGGAGTTGTAGTTTTGTAACAAATAAGCTGTTCCACTTTCAGCAGGTTGTAAACTGTAATTCGTCTGCGATACGCTCTTCCCCTTGCAGCAGGTTGTAAACTGTACGGACATGCTGGGAGTTGTAGTTTTGCAACAAATAAGCTGTTCCACTTTCAGCAGGTTGTAAACTGTAATTCGTCTGCGATACGCTCTTCCCCTTGCAGCAAGTTGTAAACTCTCCAGACATGCTGGGAGTTGTAGTTTTGCAACAAATAAGCTGTTCTACTTTCAGCAGGTTGTAAACTGTAATTCATCTGCGATACGCTCTTCCCCTTGCAGCAGGTTGTAAACTGTCCGGGCATGCTGGGAGTTGTAGTTTTGCCACAGCTGGAGGCACCCTGGTTGGAAAACACTGTCCTACACAATCAAGACAGACCTCTCCTGAAATACTATGTACTGCTGGGAACACTACTCCTCACACAAAAGCCATATCCTCCTCTCCTGACATACTCTGTGCTGCTTGGGGAACCATTGCACCTCCCACTATGTAACTCTGCACAGTCATCTCCTGAAATACTTGACAGCCCTGCACCGTAAAGGGGTACTCTGGTGGAAAACATTTTTATTTAAATCAAACAGATTTGTAAATTACTTTTATTAAAAAAAATCTTAATCCTTCCAGTACTTATTAGCTGCTGAATACTACCGAGGCAATGGTTTTCTTTTTGGAAAACAGTGCTCTCTGCTGATATCATGACCACAGTGCTCTCTGCTGACATCTCTGTCCATTTTAGGGACTGTCCAGAGTAGGAGAAAATCCCCATAGAAAACATATGCTGCTCTGGACAGTTCCTAAAATGGACAGAGATGCCAGCAGAGAGCACTATGTTCATGATGTCAGCAGAGAGCTCTCGTGTTCCAAAAAGAAAAGAATTTCCTCTGCAGTATACAGACCCTAAAAAGTACTGGAAGGATTAAGATTGTTTAATAGAAGTCATTTACAAATCTGTTTAACTTTCTGGCACCAGCTGATTAAAAAAAAAAAAAAAGTTTTCCACGGGAGTACCCCTTTAAAGGAAAACTGTCAGCTTTCTCCCCGCGCACTAACCAGCGGTACTGGCTGGTAGTGTGGGGGACGCTGATCAGTTTGGTCCTTACCATGCCCGGGTCCGCCGCGCCGTTCCGCCGTAATCTTCTATTTTCGGTATATTCAAATGAGGTGCCAACTTGCATTGGCCGGGCTAACTGGCACTCTGTCGTTAGTGCCGCTGGCTACTGCGCCACCAAGCTCATCAATATTCCTCCCCTCTTTCTTCATTACAGAACGGGGAGAAGAGGGAGAGGCGGAGAGGGGGGGGGGGGGGGGGGAAATCACCTCATTTGCATATTTCGAAAATAGAACATTACAGCGGAATGGCGGATTCTGGCACGGTAAGGTCCAAACTGATCAGCGTCCCCCGCACTAGCCAGTATCGCTGGTTAATGCGGGGGGAGCAAGCTGACAGTTTTTCTTTAAACAGATTTGTAAATTACTTCAATTTAAAAATCTTAATCATTCCAGTACTTATCAGCTGCTGTATGCTCCACAGGAAATTGTGTAGTTCTTTCCAGTCTGACCACAGTGCTCTCTGCTGACACCTCTGTCCATTTTAGGAACTATCCAGAGTAGGAGCAAATCCCCATAGCAAACCTCTCCTGCTCTGGACAGTTCCTGATATGGACAGAGGTGTCAGCAGAGAGCACTGTGGTCAGACTGGAAAGAAATTAGAAAAGAAAAGAACTTCCTGTGGAGCATACAGAAGCTGATAACTACTGGAAGGATTAAGATTTTTATATAGAAGTAATTTACAAATTTGTTTAACTTTCTGGCACCAGCTAATTTAAAAAAATATATATGTTTTCCACCGGAGTACCCCTTTAAATACACTGTGCTGGAGAACTCCATTCTGTCCACTGTTATTTTGTGATCTAACACACCATAAGGGCACTCCTCTCAATTAATACTCTGTGCTAATGGGGGGGCCTATTTTTATTTTTATTTATTTTTAAAGGGGTTATCCAGGAAAAAAAATTCTTATATATCAACTGGCTTTTATTAAAAATCTTAATTCTTTCAGTACTTATGAGCTGCTGAATTTGAGTTGCTCTTTTCTGTCTAAGTGCTCTCTGATGACACGTGTCTAGGGAACTGTCCAGAGTAGAAGCAAATCCCCATAGCAAACCTCTTCTACTCTCTGTGCAGTTCCCAAGACAAGCAGAGATGTCAGCAGAGAGCACTGTTGCCAGACAGAAAAGAACAACTCAACTTCAGCAGCTGATAATTATTGGAAGGATTAAGATTTTTTAATAGAAGTAATTTACAAATTTGTTAAACTTTCTGGAGCCAGTTGATATAAAAAACATTTTTTTTCCTGATTAGAAAAGAAATAGAGCTCTTTCTTCCACAAACTGCGCCACTTTTGTCCTCAGTTTGTGTGTGGTATTGCAGCTCAGATCCACTGAAGTGAATGATGCAGAGATGTAATACCGCACACAACCTGAGCAAAAGGGTGGTGCCGTTTATGGGAGAAAGCAACTACGTTATTTATTTATTTGTTATCTATTTATTTTGTTATTTATTTGTTATATAATTATTTCTTATTATGTGTTTTTTTTCTTTCTTTCTTATTATTTGTTTATTGTTTTTATTATCTATTATTTTTTATTTATTTACCATTTATTTATTTACTAAATGCTTGATTTATTTACTATATTTTTATTATTATTATATTAATATTATTATTGATTAATTATGTATTGATTTATTATCTTTTTTTTATCATTTATTTATTTGTGCAATTACTGATTTCTTTATTTACCATCTATTTTTTTATTTATTATTATTTATTTATTTATTATGTATTAATTAGAGATGAGCGAACTTACAGTAAATTCGCTTCGTCACGAACTTCTCGGCTCGGCAGTTGATGACTTATCCTGCATAAATTAGTTCAGCTTTCAGGTGCTCCCGGAGCACCTGAAAGCTGAACTAATTTATGCAGGATAAGTCATCAACTGCCGAGCCGAGAAGTTCGTGACGAATCGAATTTACTGTAAGTTCGCTCATCTCTAGTATTAATGTATTATTATCGATAATTTTTATTTATGAGTTATTATTTATTATTATACATTTTTTATTCATTTCTTAATAAATTATAATTTTTTTACATTTCTTATTACTCATTTTAAATCCTAGATAACCCCTTCTTCCCGGACAGTGAGTGTTCATTTATCCCCTCGTCCACTAGGGGCACTGTAACCCGACCGGATGAACACGAGATCGCCTGAACAGCAATCTTTGCAGAATATCACATTTCCACAAGTTTTATTAAACCTCCGAAATCCAATAAATCCGTATTTAATAAGAGAGCAAATTCCCCTTTAAATCCTCCGCGTATGGGAGAATATTCTGCAGAAACACATAATTATAGCGGGGCAGGCGGCGGCGACCGTGCATTCCGATGTATTGTGCGGAAGAATGCAGCTCTTCAGGGCGAGGCCACCAAACACCTTTCTGGAGGATCCGATTTCACTTGTAATTGTGCAGGAACGACATTCGCAGTTCGGCTCCCACACCCTGGGTCTATGGATACTGGAACCAGATGTTTAAGAGAACAAGGGGGGGGGGGGGGGGTCACATGGCCCAAACCAAGAGAATAATAAAATTTTGTCCATCCCCAGCCTTCAGTCCTTTCGTTGCCCCAGGGCTCCTCACCACAAAACTCGTTGCGAACAAATGATGACTGACGTACGGCGACTCGTAACAGACGGACGCGAGGAAACCGGTGGATAAAATACTAATAAAGGAACACGAGTGTTTACCCAAAACTCAACCAGAAACGGATTAGCAGCTCCGGGCCGCGGCGATACGCGTCTACATGTCGGGGCCACAATGTATCGTTAGTAACCAATGGTTACATAAACAATGTCATCTGGCGACACACAAGGTGCCGTACGGGTCGGCGCCGTCTGCAGGTGTCGCGAGGCGTAACTATTACCTTAAAGGCGTACTCCGGTAGAAAACAATTTTGGTTGACGGAAAGTTCTACAGATTTGTAAATTACTTCTATTTAAAAAAAAAATAAAAAATCTTAACCCTTCCAGTACTTATCAGCTGCTGTATGCTCCAAAGGAAGTTGAGTTGTTCTTTTCAGTCTGACCACAGTGCTCTCTGCTGACACCTCTGTCCGTGTCAGGAACTGTCCGGAGCAGGAGAGGTTTGCTATGGGGATTTGCTTGTACTCTGGACAGTTCCTGAGTTCCTGACACGGACAGAGGTGTCAGCAGAGAGCACTGTGGTCAGAGATGAAAAAACAACTCAACTTCCTCTGTAGTATACAGCAGCTGATAAGTACTGGAAGGATTAAGATTTTTTTAATAGAAGTCATTTACAAATCTGCTTAACATTCTGGAGCCAGTTTTCCTCTGGAGTACCCCTTTAAGGGAGTATTTCTCAACCAGGGTGCCTTCTGCTGTTGCAAAACTACCACTTCCAGCATGCCTGGGTTGACTAGAAACAAACCAAAGCACTTGGAAATACAGAGATAATGCTGGAAACAACTGCACAGATCATACACTATAATCCGCACCATACTGCAAAAGTCAGCAAGCTGTAAAGCAGTGCTTTGCAACCAGTGTGCCTCCAGCTGTTGCAAAACTACAAATCCTAGCATACCCGGACAGCATTAGTGGACAAAGTAGGTGTGGGTGCCTTCAGTCGTTTCAAAACTATAACTCCCAGCATGCCTTTGGCCTTGTTCAAAGTTGTCCGAGCAAACTGAGAGTAGTCGTTCTGCAACAGCTGGAGGCACACTGGTTGGGAAATAGTGTATTATACAATCAACTGGGCTTACTGAAATCGAAACGTTTAACCAATGTTCATAAATGGCAGTATTTCCTGATCAGAGTGCCTCCAGCCTTTGCAAAACTACAACTCCCAGCATGCCCGGACAGCCTTCGGCTATCCGGGCATGCTGGGAGTTGTAGTTTTGCAACAGCCGGAGGCTCCCTGGTTGGGAAACACTTTATTAGACGGTCAACCGGAATCGGAACATTCAACCAATGTTCATCCCAGGAGTCTAAACTCCTTAAAGGTGTACTCCCTTGGAAAACATTTTATTTTTATTTATTAATTAATTAATTTATTTATTTTTTAAATCAACTGGTGCCAGAAAGTTAAACAGATTTGTAAATTACTTCTATTTAAAAATCTTAATCCTTCCTGTACTTATCAGCTGCTGTATGCTCCAGAGGAAGTTCATTTCTTTTTGAATTTCCTTTCTGTCTGACCACAGTGCTCTCTGCTGACACCTCTGTCCATTTTAGGAATTGTCCAGATCAGGAGAGGTTTGCTATGGGGATTTGCTTCTACTCTGGACTGTTCCTAAAATGGACAGAGGTGTCAGCAGAGAGCACTGTGGTAGGAAATTCAAAAAGAAAAGAACTTCCTGTGGATCATACAGCAGCTGATAAGTACTGGAAGGATTAAGATTTTTTAAATAGAAGTCATTTACAAATCTGTTTAACTTTCTGGCACCGTTGATTAAAGGGGTTATCCAGGAAAAAACTTTTTTTTATATATATCAACTGGCTCCAGAAAGTTAAACAGATTTGTAAATGACTTCTATGAAAAAAATCTTAATCCTTTCAGTACTTATGAGCTTCTGAAGTTTAGGTTGTTCTTTTCTGTCTAAGTAATCTCTGATGACACGTGTCTCGGGAACCGCCCAGTTTAGAAGAGGTTTGCTATTGGGATTTGCTTCTAAACTGGGCGTTTCCCGAGACAGGTGTCATCAGAGAGCACTTGGACAGAAAAGAACAACCTTAACTTCAGAAGCTCATAAGTACTGAAAGGATTTAGATTTTTTTAATAGAAGTAATTTACAAATCTGTTTAACTTTCTGGAGCCAGTTGATATATAAAAAAAAGTTTTTTCCTGGATAACCCCTTTAATCAACGGTGCCAGAAAGTTAAACAGATTTGTAAATGACTTCTATTTTAAAATCTTAATCCTTCCAGTACTTATAAGCTATAAAAAAAAAAAAAGTTTTTTCCTGGAATACCCCTTTAAAAACAATGTGTTCTAGTGGAGTACCCCTTTAAGATACAATATAATACAAAATGCCCGCTCCCTTTCTAGGGTATAAGGATGGAGGGACATGGGGCGGGGGACTTGGGTGTAAAGTGTCCATCAGTTATGACATTAAAGGGGTACTCCGGTGAAAACCGTTTTTCTTTTAAATCAACTGGTGGCTGAAAGTTAAACATATTTGTAAATTACTTCTATTAAAAAATCTTAATCCTTCCAGTACTTATTAGCTGCTAAATGCTACAGAGGAAATTCCTTTCTTTTTGGAGCACTGATGACATCATGAACACAGTGCTCTCTGCTGACATCTCTGTCCATTTTAGCAACCGTGCATAGCAGATGTATGCTAAGGGCAGCATGGTGGCTCAGTGGTTAGCACTGCTGCCTTGCAGTGCTGGGGACTTGGGTTCAAATCCCACTAAGGACAACAATAAATAAAGTGTTATTATTATTATAATACCGTCAGCAGAGAGAACTGTGCTCATGATGTCATCAGAGAGCATTCCAAAAAGAAAAGAATTTCCTCTGTAGTATTCAGCAGCTAATAAGTACAGGAAGGATTAAGATTTTTTAATAGAAGTAATTTACAAATATGTTTAACTTTCTGCCACCCGTTGATTTAAAAGAAAAAAGGTTTTCATCGGAGTACCCCTTTAAACTGCTGCAGGCGAAGAAGAACGGAGCGGATTAAGACGCTACCATTAAGATTTCCACTGGCATCTCACTCAGCACTGCCGGTATGCGGAATTCTTCCTGGGTCACGGGAATTCCTGACATTACTGGGAAGAGAACCGGGCACATGTGCTTCCCGCTGCAGCCGCTGCCAGGCAACCGGCTAATAACATGCCATGTCCCTTAATGCCAGGGCAAAGGGGGGGGGGGGCGCGGCGTGACTCTCCAGCAATAATAACAACAGACCGGATATGCTCCTTTTACGCTTTTAAGGTTGAGCTGTTTTTAGAAATTTGCTTAGTAAGAATCTAGTAACTAATATTGTCTGGGATAATGTGAACCAAAGGCCTGGGACACATAAAAGGAGGACTGGGTTCCGGGCGCTTCCCCTCCTAGTAGAGTACTGAATCTTAGGCAGGCAGATCCATAGAATAAAAAGGGAGTTTATTCGCAACAATAGTTTCGAGTCTTGTGCCAGACTCTTCTTCAGGCATATGACAAGGGGTTCAAACACATACACTTAAAATACCCGGGACCCAAAATGGTTCCGGGTGAAAGGTCACAATGACATTACTCTTAAATTACAAAATATAACATGCAACATAAAAGGTGATAAAAGCATAAGAATATACACATATATAAAAGTTAAGATTAGACGGAGTTTGGTATAAAATTTATATGTTTGCCCATTTGGCAGCGCTGGAGGCTCCCGATCAGCGGAGGTTAATCACGGCATCAGAAAGGGGCTGATGTGTGACGCTCGCCATAGCGAGTGATGGGGGTGGATACAATGTAGCGCATAGTAGACAAAAACTTTTGTGAATGAAGAAAATCAAAATGAGGCTGAGTGGTGGGGGTGGATACAATGTAGCGCATGCTTACTATGTGCTACATTGTATCCACCCCCATCACTCGCTATGGCGAGCGTCACACATCAGCCCCTTTCTGATGCCGTGATTAACCTCCGCTGATCGGGAGCCTCCAGCGCTGCCAAATGCCCAAACATATAAATTTTATACCAAACTCCGTCTAATCTTAACTTTTATATATGTATATATTCTTATGCTTTTATCACCTTTTATGTTGCATGTTATATTTTGTAATTTAAGAGTAATGTCATTGTGACCTTTCACCCGGAACCATTTTGGGTCCCGGGTATTTTAAGTGTATGTGTTTGAACCCCTTGTCATATGCCTGAAGAAGAGTCTGGCACAAGACTCGAAACTATTGTTGCGAATAAACTCCCTTTTTATTCTATGGATCTGCCTGCCTAAGATTCAGTACTCTACTAGGAGGGGAAGCGCCCGGAACCCAGTCCTCCTTTTATGTGTCCCAGGCCTTTGGTTCACATTATCGCAGACTGTATCAGAAATGCTGAGTGACTAGATCACTCAGTGAGGACTTCGGAGCTGCTGACCTCATCTTCACCGAGCGACACTACATGCAGATATAGGTGTTGTGCCCTGAGCATGACCACTTCTGGTAAGCCTACCTAATTACCCTAAGGGGCTCACCTGTCTGAACCATCCGCACTAGGAGCGCACCTCTCTTTTTGTCTTTTTCTCTAGTAACTAATATTAGCCTGGAGGGTGCGTAGAACTTTAGACATCATTGCTACAATGTATCTAAAATTAAATTAAATAAATACTTGCAAAACTTTAGTAAATAATCTTCATGTAAAAAAAGTTATTTTGTATACAGCTCCTATGCAGATCCAGGTGTCTCCATGGTTACAGACTACAGCCAAACCCTGTGTAGTCTGGTCCCGCCTTCACCTACTATTTTATTTCATCTTAAAGGGGTACTCCGGTGGAAAATGTTTTTTTTTTTTTTATATATATATATATATATATATATATATTTTTTTTTTTTTATTAACTGGTGCCTCCAGTTGTTGCAAAACTACAACTCCCAGCATGCCCGGACAGCCAAAGGCTGTCCGGGCATACTGGTAGTTGTAATTTTGCAACTGCTTAAAGGGGTACTCCAGTGGAAAACTTTTTTTTTTTTTTTTAAACAGATTTGCAAATTACTTCTATTAAAAAAAAAATCTTAATCCTTCCAGTACTTATTAGCAGCTGTATACTACAGAGGAAATTCTTTTCTTTTGTAATTTCTTTTTTGTCTTGTCCACGGTTCTCTCTGTCCGTGTCAGGAACTGTCCAGAGAAGCATTAGGTTTGCAATGGGGATTTTCTCCTGCTCGGGACAGTTCCTGATAAGGGCATCAGGTGTCAGCAGAGAGCACTGTGGACAAGACAAAAAAAGAAATTCAAAAAGAACAGAATTTCCTCTGTAGTATACAGCTGCTAATAAGTACTGGAAGGAAAAAAGATTTTCTAATAGAAGCAATTTACAAATCTGTTTAACTTTCTGGCACCAGTTCATAAAAAAAAAATAAAAAACGTTTTCCACCGGAGTACCCCTTTAAGATGAAATACAATAGTAGGAGAAGGCGGGACCAGACTACACAGGGTTTGCTTGTAGTCTGTAACCATGGAGATACCTAGATCTGCATAGGAGCTGTATACAAAATAACTTTTTTATGTGAAGAATTTCCTCTGTAGAATACAGCTTCTAAAAAGTACTGGAAGGATAAAGATTTTTAATAGAAGTAATTTACAAATGTGTTTAACTTTCTGGCACCAGTTGATTTAAAAAATCACGCTGCGCATGCGCCGACGGCAGTAAGAAGAGCGAGCTCCCTGCTGCAGCTACCAAGTCGCAGCAAGGAGCTTGGGATTGCCGTGGGCACATCCGCGAGGTGAAATATGCCACGGATGCTCTCAGCGTGATCCTACCTAAGGGATCATTCACACAAGCAGATTTTGTTGCAGGTTTTAGTCTGGATTTTGCTGCGGATTTTCAGCTGCTTATTTTTTTTTTTTTTTACAGATTTTTTTCTGCTGCTTATGTTTTGCTGGTATATCAATGATAAAATAAGAAGCAGAAAATATAGAGCAGCAGATCAGCTGCAGAAAATCTGCCCAAAAACCCGCTCATGTGAACGAGCCCAAAGGGCTCGTTTATGCGAGCAAATTTTTGTGCAGATTTTCTGCGGCTGATTTGTTGCTTTTTATTTCCTGCTGCTTATTTTATCATTGACTTACCAGCAAAAAAAAAATAAGCAGCAGAAAAAAAGCTGTGGAAAATAAGCAGCTGAAAATAAGTAGCATAAAATCTGCAGCAAAATCCGCTCATGTGAACGAGCCCTAAGGGTGAATTCACACACAGTTTCCTGCGCATATTTTATGCACAGGATTTCTGCTGAAGATTTCAATGGAAACTAAGTGACTGTTGCACAGCATAAAATCTGAAGCTTCAAACCCTGGGCATCAAAAACTGCATGTGTGAACAGACCCTTAAAAAACTATTTGGCCTATCAAATTTTCCAACAGCGTCAGAAAGGGGTTATCCGGGACTATTTTCAGTTTTTTTTCCAAAAACACTGCCCCAACTGTGCTCAGCTTGCGTGTAGTATTACAATTTGGCTCCATTTACTTCAATAAAACGGAACTGCAATACCACACACCACCAGAAGACAGGTGTGGTGCTGTTTTTGGAAAGAAATTAGCTCTGTGTTTTTTTTTTTTTTTTCTATGGTGTTATTCCAGCTGGGGTAGCCTAAAAATAAACAAAACTAAAAACCTGCTTCATTTCTTCTCTATGCTTCACACTGCAGCATTACTTGTTTGAATAGTGCAGGATGTCCGTCCATGCACTATATTACAGCAATAACGGCAAATAAATAAAATGAAGGTGAAGTAAACAACCAGCAATAACCAGAAGTGTATTAAGAAAGTGCCACATGGGAGGAGCCACTTTCATGGGGAGGAGCCTAAAGATCCATGTGACCAAACCCACAGAATAAAGTTGCTAATGAATCCTCCTTATAATTCCCTTTTAGGATGTGTTACCCCCAAAGGGGTTATCCAGCACTTAAGAAATTATCCCCCTTTCTGTATATGAGTGTTTTACAAACAGTGTGTCTGCAGCTGTTGCAAAACTACAACTCCGAGCATGCCCAGACTGACTAGAAAAAAACAAGACACTAGGAAACACACACGGAATTCTGGAAACAACAATGTGAAGTATACACTGTAATCCGCACCATGCTGCAAAAGTCAGCAATCTATAAAGCAGTTCTTCCCAACCAGCGGTGCCTCCAGCTGTTGCAAAACTACAACTCCCAGCATGCCCGGACAGCCAGCGGCTGTCCGGGCATGCTGGGAGTTGTAGTTTTGCAACAGCTGGAGGTGCACTGGTTGGAAAACACTGCTTTATAGATTGCTGACTTTTGCAATATAGTGTGGATTATAGTGTATACTTCATGCACTTGTTTTCAGCATTTTATGTCTGTTTCGAGTTTTGCAACAGCTGGAGACCCACTGCTGTAGATCCTGCGCAAGGCCTCAGACAGAGAGATTATTCAACAGACGGTAAAGTCACGAATTAGACGTAAATTCAGAGATATATACGCAATAGTCAGCGATAGAAAAAGTCGAAAATTTAACCGAAAAGCTTTTTTAGAAACAGGGTTATTTACTTTAAAGTAAGGGTGGTTAAGGGTAGTTGCGCCATTTTGAGCGACTTTCCAAAAGTCGCAGAAGATAAATTCGTCGCCAAGAAATACGCTAGTGAAACCACGCTTACTGTAACCCCTAAAAACACCCTACTGCGCACAAAAAGTTAAATAATAAATGTGGCAAATGCAGATTTTCGACCTACACTGAACATTTGCGCTATGTTTACGGATGCACGTGCATTAGAAAACGTCCCACTATATGTATAAGTGTATGTAACTGTATGCGTTCACTCCTACAACTTTATACACACTATGGTTACTGAAGGGTTAAACAGGGTCAAAAAAATAGAGGGCGAAAAGAGGGATCGACAGCTCGATGAGCCGGAGGCGATTTACACGCGGGAGAGTAAATCTTGGGAGAAGGGGAGGCCTGAGGTTTCGGAGCCTTAGGCCAAATCCACGGTCGTTATTGAGCACCGGAGCGAGAGTTTCCGAGAATGGCGCGGCGGGCGCCGTATCTTGCGATTCCTCAAACAAACAACACACGGGGAAAAAAAACGAACGTGGGCTCCAAGGAGCGCGGCCCAGTCATATTCCAGCCTAAGAAAAGTCGAAGAGAAGGGAACGGCGCCGCTACAACCGCTCTCCGAGACTTCACCTTCACACGTTTGATGTTTTCTCTGTGCAACAAAATGATTCAGGAGCAACAGATATTTATCCGAGACGCGTCCGGGATCTGAGGCCGACAGGAATTCAGGGGAAACACATAATTACAAATGACTTCATTGCATAAATATCGATTCCCGAGATGGGAACATTTATCTGGGCGCGAAGTATTATAACTGAGGCGGAGAACTCACAGGAACCGACCCAATCTATAGAAAGATATCATACATGGATTACATTACTTCTCTTCTATAATACTCCAGAGCTGCACTCACTATTCTGCTGGTGAGGTCACTGTGTACATACATTACATTACTTATCCTGTACTGATCCTGAGTTATATCCTGTATTATACTCCAGAGCTGTACTCACTATTCTGCTGGTGAGGTCACTGTGTACATACATTACATTACTTATCCTGTACTGATCCTGAGTTATATCCTGTATTATTCTCCAGAGCTGTACTCACTA
This sequence comes from Hyla sarda, assembly GCF_029499605.1. Classification (NCBI taxonomy): domain Eukaryota; kingdom Metazoa; phylum Chordata; class Amphibia; order Anura; family Hylidae; genus Hyla; species Hyla sarda. The sequence goes on from NC_079195.1 coordinate 14,557,136, forward strand.
TTCTGCTGGTGAGGTCACTGTGTACATACATTACATTACTTATCCTGTACTGATCCTGAGTTATATCCTGTATTATACTCCAGAGCTGTACTCACTATTCTGCTGGTGAGGTCACTGTGTACATACATTACATTACTTATCCTGTACTGATCCTGAGTTATATCCTGTATTATACCCCAGAGCTGTACTCACTATTCTGCTGGTGAGATCACTGTGTATATACATTACATTACTTATCCTGTACTGATCCTGAGTTATATCCTGTATTATACTCCAGAGCTGTACTCACTATTCTGCTGGTGAGGTCACTGTGTACATACATTACATTACTTATCCTGTACTGATCCTGAGTTATATCCTGTATTATACTCCAGAGCTGTACTCACTATTCTGCTGGTGAGGTCACTGTGTACATACATTACATTACTTATCCTGTACTGATCCTGAGTTATATCCTGTATTATACCCCAGAGCTGTACTCACTATTCTGCTGGTGAGGTCACTGTGTACATACATTACATTACTTATCCTGTACTGATCCTGAGTTATATCCTGTATTATACCCCAGAGCTGTACTCACTATTCTGCTGGTGAGATCACTGTGTATATACATTACATTACTTATCCTGTACTGATCCTGAGTTATATCCTGTATTATACTCCAGAGCTGTACTCACTATTCTGCTGGTGAGGTCACTGTGTACATACATTACATTACTTATCCTGTACTGATCCTGAGTTATATCCTGTATTATACTCCAGAGCTGTACTCACTATTCTGCTGGTGAGGTCACTGTGTACATACATTACATTACTTATCCTGTACTGATCCTGAGTTATATCCTGTATTATACCCCAGAGCTGTACTCACTATTCTGCTGGTGAGGTCACTGTGTACATACATTACATTACTTATCCTGTACTGATCCTGAGTTATATCCTGAATTATACTCCAGAGCTGTACTCACTATTCTGCTGGTGAGGTCACTGTGTACATACATTACATTACTTATCCTGTACTGATCCTGAGTTATATCCTGTATTATACCCCAGAGCTGCACTCACTATTCTGCTGGTGAGGTCACTATGTATATACATTACATTACTTATCCTGTACTGATCCTGATTATATCCTGTATTATACCCCAGAGCTGTACTCACTATTCTGCTGGTGAGGTCACTGTGTACATACATTACATTACTTATCCTGTACTGATCCCGAGTTATATCCTGTATTATACTCCAGAGCTGCACTCACTATTCTGCTGGTGAGGTCACTGTGTACATACATTACATTACTTATCCTGTACTGATCCCAAAATGCACTGAGTAGATTATGTGCTAGAAAGACACTAGATCAGCAGAATATAAAGGTGAGATCAGAGGATTGTGGATGCAGCTCTTGATGTGACTTCAGTATAAAGGCCCCAAAAGTACAAAACAGTAAAGGAAAGAATATATAAAGTTACACAGTAATATATGTAGCAATGGCTGAAGCTTCACTGTACCCCATGAACCCCACATAGTGAAGCCCATTTTGTTCCTGCGACTTCCAGGACAGGTCAGTAATGTTACCAGCGGCGGGCGGCCATGGCGGCTCCGATGTGTCAGCACTTTATGGGCCCTTCATGGCCGCTGCCCCGGCACAATGGAATATTTCATTCTAGGACGTTCGGGAGAATTTCCTTACAAACGAGTCTTTATATGAGCTCAGAGGAAATGACACGAATACAGGGGAAGATACCAGAAAATCCATGTCATCCAGCATCTGCTAATCCAGACAGAACAGAAGATTATAAAGGTACAGGAAATCGGAAGAAGACTGAGCGCAGGAACCCATCCCATAAACACGTTTTATCATTATCTTAAATGTTTGTATTTTTCTATGAAAAAGTAATAATATCTGATAACCAGGAATCCATGGACTTTTCCTGCATGTTCATGAGAAGTGATACAATTGTATCCAGTCTAGACAATGCTCTGTGAGCTAAACATCCTGGACCCCAGACTGATACATTGTACATAGCTAGTCCTGCTCTCAGCTGAGAAGTGATACAATCGTATCCAGTCTAGACAATGCTCTGTGAGCTAAACATCCTGGACCCCAGACTGATACATTGTACATAGCTTGTCCTGCTCTCAGCTGAGAAGTGATACAATTGTATCCAGTCTAGACAATGCTCTGTGAGCTAAACATCCTGGACCCCAGACTGATACATTGTACATAGCTAGTCCTGCTCTCAGCTCAGAAGTGATACAATTGTATCCAGTCTAGACAACGCTCTGTGAGCTAAACACAACATCAGCAGCACCACAGATCTATTTGGTCATTTGCTAAAATGGAACAGTCTGATTTCAACTGATACATTGTATTAACTGCCTGAGTTTAGCTCAAAGAGCATTGTCTACACTGGAAACAATTGTATCTACTTTTCAGCCAAAAATGGGGTTCTCATTCTCATTTAATGACAGTAAATGATCTTGTAAGTGGTGAGAAATGGAAACTCAGAGTATATTAGAAATTGTGGAACTTTATTTATAGAACAATGAAGCTTTGTTTATGAACAAGAGGCCAACCACATGTACACTGGCAGAGGCAGACACGCTGAACGAGCAGGTTCTAAGGCTATATAGGGGACTGTTTTCCAACCACTGTGTCCCCAGCTGTTGCAAAATTACAACACCCAGCATGCCCGGACCGCTGAAGGCTGCTGGGAGTTGTAGTTTTGCAACAGCTGGAGACACACTGGTTGGGAAACACCGCTTTATAGATTGCCGACTTTTGCAGTATGGTGCGGATTATACGGATTTCACACTGTTGTTTCCCGGATTCTGCGCGTTTCCTAGTGTCTTGTTATTGTAAGTTTTGTTTCTAGTCAGTGGATTTTATTTACTAACGTGATCCCGACTCTTTTTTTGCCGGGATTGCGCCCAAATTGTGTAGCACGTCCCATGCCACATAATTTGCGACCAAAAAAAACCCAAAAAAAACAAAACCCTCCATTTTACAAGAAAAACCTGAAAAGGGGGCGTGGCCGCAGGAGAAAGTGGGCGTGGCAACAACCGTTTTGAAAAATCCCAACATATTTATTAAGGTTTCCACAGAAAATGTGTTGGATTTGAGCTGAGGAAAACCCGACAGATCAGAACAGGTGTAAAAAAAAAAGCAAAACGTAGGGAAAAGTGCAAAATGTAGGAAAACCTTAATAAATACCTATCGAAAATCAAAACCCACAAAGAAAACTACATAACACTCAGTAAATGAACCCCAGTATGGGCATGCTGGGAGTTGTAGTTTTGCAACAGCTGGAGACACACTGGTTGGGAAACTCTGCTTTATAGATGGCTGACTTTTGCAGTATGGTGCGGATTATAGTGTATGCTTCACATAGTTGTTTCCAGAATTCTGTGTGTGTTTCCTAGTGTCTTGTTATTGTCAATTTTGTTTCTATTCAGTATGGGCATGCTGGGAGTTGTAGTTATGCAACAGCTGGAGAAACACTGATTGGGAAACACTGCCTTACAGATGGCTGACTTTTGCAGTATGGTGCGGATTTTAGTGTATGCTTCACATAGTTGTTTCCAGAATTGTGTGTGTGTTTCCCAGCGTCTTGTTCTTGTCAATTTTGTTTCTAGTCAGTCTGAGGTCTTCGGAGCGCGCTGGTCCTCGACTGCCCCCAGAATATATATATATATATATATGCGCCACATGTTTACATTTTTTCCCACCGTTAAACCAACACTGCAATTACGGACTTCGGAAAACATAGAGACGCGACTTGTAAACCCGGAATCATTAAACTAATGAATGAATGTGGACGAATCTAAAGGAATATTTAATGTGAGGCTCGAAAATGAGATTGGGGGGGAGGGGGGAGGATGCGCAATTCTGCAATGGTGCATTTTGCTGGAAATTAAATGGCTGTTTACTGCAGTTTCAGCAATGCAGCGGCGGCTCCGTCGAGCTATTAAGTTGAGCGTTGAACTTCATAGAGCTGGCTGTCTTTCCCAGCCGTCCTTTTGATGTTACCTCCAAAGGAAAGAGATCAAAGGCTGGTGGTGCGGTGAGGGAAAGTCCCGCTCTTAGCCGCGCAGCCTGTGATATATATGTTAAAATCTTGGCCACAAGCTCAGGAAAATCTACTCGCCTAGGTAAGGGTTAAAGCCAAGCCATCAGGAGCAAGTGTAAAATAATGAGCGGTGGCGGCAGGGTCGCGGGCGCCGTGGTTGTGTGCGTCATTCGCCATTTCGTCCAACATGTAGACGAACAGCTCCCCCCCTCCCATAGATGTTGGATCAGTCCCAAAAAAAATTCTCATGACAATTATCATCCTGGAACAGTTGGCATTTCCAAACAATCCCAACCCATGAGCCCAATACTACGGCATCTCTCTTACCCACCAGTCCTACAATAACACATGACTCTTACCCATCAGTCCTACAATAACACATGACTCTTACCCACCAGTCCTACAATAATGTATCTCTTATCCACCAGTCCTACAATAACAAATGACTCTTACCCACCAGTCCTACAATAACACATGACTCTTACCCATCAGTCCTAAAATAACACATGACTCTTACCCATCAGTCCTACAATAGGACATGACTCTAACCCTTCAGCCCTACACTAATGTATCTCTTACCCACCAGTCCTACAATAACACATGACTCTTACCCACCAGTCCCACAATAACACATGACTCTTACCCATCGGCCCTACACTAATACATCTCTTACCTATCAGCCCTACACTAATATATCTCTTACCTATCGGCCCTACACTAATACATCTATTACCCATCAGTCCTACACTAATACATCTCTTACCCATCAGTCCTACACTAATACATCTCTTACCCATCAGTCCTACACTAATACATCTCTTACCCATCAGTCCTACACTAATACATCTCTTACCCATCATCCCTACACTAATACCTCTCTTACCCTTCAGTCCTACACTAATACATCTCTTACCCATCTACCCTACACTACTACATCTCTTACCCATCAGTCCTACACTAATACTTCTCTTACCCATCAGTCCTACACTAATACATCTCTTACCCATCAGTCCTACACTAATACATATCTTACCCATCAGTCCTACACTACTACATCTCTTACCCATCAGTCCTACACTAATACGTCTCTTACCCATCAGTCCTACACTAATACCTCTCTTACCCATCAGCCCTACACTAATACATCTCTTACCCATCAGTCCTACACTAATACATCTCTTACCCATCAGCCCTACACTAATACCTCTCTTACCCATCAGCCCTACACTAATACCTCTCTTACCCATCAGCCCTACACTAATACATCTCTTACCTATCAGTCCTACACTAATACATCTCTTACCCATCAGTCCTACACTAATACATCTCTTACCCATCAGTCCTACACTAATACCTCTCTTACCCATCAGCCCTACACTAATACATCTCTTACCCATCAGTCCTACACTAATACCTCTCTTACCCATCAGCCCTACACTAATACCTCTCTTACCCATCAGCCCTACACTAATACCTCTCTTACCCATCAGCCCTACACTAATACCTCTCTTACCCATCAGCCCTACACTAATACATCTCTTACCCATCAGTCCTACACTAATACCTCTCTTACCCATCAGCCCTACACTAATACATCTCTTACCCATCAGCCCTACACTAATACATCTCTTACCCATCAGTCCTACACTAATACGTCTCTTACCCATCAGTCCTACACTAATACCTCTCTTACCCATCAGCCCTACACTAATACATCTCTTACCCATCAGTTCTACACTAATACATCTCTTACCCATCAGCCCTACACTAATACATCTCTTACCCATCAGCCCTACACTAATACATCTCTTACCCATCAGCCCTACACTACTACCTCTCTTACCCATCAGCCCTACACTACATCTTTCCCCCATACGCCTTAGGTGTGGGCTGGAGGCTACTCTCTTCTTCTATGTTCAGCTCCTCTGGGCTCCTCCAGGCACCAGCACAAGGGGCAGCTCCAGCCTCTGAGCTCACTATCGCCCCCTATCTGCAGGTTCACAGGGAGGTCTTGGTATGACACACACCTGCAGCACAGACTGAGTACACGCGTGTTACGTGTTCTCTGGGTTCACAGCATCTGTTGCAGGGGAAGATGCTGAATGTCACCGTCCCCATAGACCGCGCTCATTATGGAGATTCCAGGCGGCGGATTAGAGACTAATTGCTCCCCTGACAATAAGGCTGAATATTTACCCAGGATTCCCATAGTCCAGGACTCCCAGCCCCTCTATAGACACAACGGGGGCCACCGCTCAGCCATGAGGACCACCAAGCACAAAACCATTAACCCCTTGGGTGTCACACTGGAGAAATAACTAATCTGTAGACTGGAGCGTGATCTGGGGGTCTGTGATGTCATCTATAACACCAGAAAATAATTCATCTGTAATAATTATCATTATAATGATTAATCTATAGTGTTACATAGGACTGCAGGGGACATCAGAGTTATCATGGTGTTACATAGGACTGCAGGGGACATCTACTCCATTATCTGTACTCAGAGAGTTATCACTGTGTTATCTGTGGTGTTACATAGGACTGCAGGTCACATCTATACATTATCTGTACTCAGAGAGTTATCACTGTTATCTGTGGTGTTACATAGGACTGCAGGTCACATCTACTCCATTATCTGTACTCAGAGAGTTATCACTGTGTTATCTGTGGTGTTACATAGGACTGCAGGTCACATCTACTACATTATCTGTACTCAGAGAGTTATCACTGTGTTATCTGTGGTGTTACATAGGACTGCAGGTCACATCTATACATTATCTGTACTCAGAGAGTTATCACTGTGTTATCTGTGGTGTTACATAGGACTGCAGGTCACATCTATACATTATCTGTACTCAGAGAGTTATCACTGTTATCTGTGGTGTTACATAGGACTGCAGGTCACATCTACTACATTATCTGTACTCAGAGAGTTATCACTGTGTTATCTGTGGTGTTACATAGGACTGCAGGTCACATCTACTACATTATCTGTACTCAGAGAGTTATCACTGTTATCTGTGGTGTTACATAGGACTGCATGTCACATCTACTACATTATCTGTACTCAGAGAGTTATCACTGTGTTATCTGTGGTGTTACATAGGACTGCAGGTCACATCTACTACATTATCTGTACTCAGAGAGTTATCATTGTGTTATCTGTGGTGTTACATAGGACTGCAGGTCACATCTATACATTATTTGTACTCAGAGAGTTATCACTGTTATCTGTGGTGTTACATAGGACTGCAGGTCACATCTACTACATTATCTGTACTCAGAGAGTTATCACTGTGTTATATCTGGTGTTACATAGGTCTGCAGGTCACATCTATACATTATCTGTACTCAGAGAGTTATCACTGTGTTATCTATGGTGTTACATAGGACTGCAGGTCACATCTACTACATTATCTGTACTCAGAGAGTTATCACTGTGTTATCTGTGGTGTTACATAGGACTGCAGGTCACATCTTTACATTATCTGTACTCAGAGAGTTATCACTGTGTTATCTGTGGTGTTACATAGGACTGCAGGTCACATCTATACATTATCTGTACTCAGAGAGTTATCACTGTGTTATCTGTGGTGTTACATAGGACTGCAGGTCACATCTATACATTATCTGTACTCAGAGAGTTATCACTGTGTTATCTGTGGTGTTACATAGGACTGCAGGTCACATCTATACATTATCTGTACTCAGAGAGTTATCACTATGTTATCTGTGGTGTTACATAGGACTGCAGGTCACATCTATACACTATCTGTACTCAGAGAGTTATCACTGTGTTATCTGTGGTGTTACATGGGACTGCAGGTCACATCTATTACATTCTCTGTACTCAGAGAGTTATCACTGTGTTATCTGTGGTGTTACATAGGACTGCAGGTCACATCTATACATTATCTGTACTCAGAGAGTTATCACTGTGTTATCTGTGGTGTTACATAGGACTGCAGGACACATCTACTACATTATCTGTACTCAGAGAGTTATCACTGTTATCTGTGGTGTTACATAGGACTGCAGGTCACATCTATACATTATCTGTACTCAGAGAGTTATCACTGTGTTATCTGTGGTGTTACATAGGACTGCAGGTCACATCTACTACATTATCTGTTCTCAGAGAGTTATCACTGTTATCTGTTGTGTTACATAGGACTGCAGGTCACATCTATTACATTATCTGTACTCAGAGTTATCACTGTTATCTGTGGTGTTACATAGGACTGCAGGTCACATCTATACCTTATCTGTACTCAGAGAGTTATCACTGTGTTATCTGTGGTGTTACATAGGACTGCAGGTCACATCTATACATTATCTGTACTCAGAGAGTTATCACTATGTTATCTGTGGTGTTACATAGGACTGCAGGTCACATCTATACACTATCTGTACTCAGAGAGTTATCACTGTGTTATCTGTGGTGTTACATGGGACTGCAGGTCACATCTATTACATTCTCTGTACTCAGAGAGTTATCACTGTGTTATCTGTGGTGTTACATAGGACTGCAGGTCACATCTATACATTATCTGTACTCAGCATTATCACTGTTATCTGTGGTGTTACATAGGACTGCAGGTCACATCTATACATTATCTGTACTCAGAGTTATCACTGTTATCTGTGGTGTTACATAGGACTGCAGGTCACATCTACTACATTATCTGTACTCAGAGAGTTATCACTGTTATCTGTGGTGTTACATAGGACTGCAGGTCACATCCATTACATTATCTGTACTCAGAGAGTTATCACTGTGTTATCTGTGGTCTTACATGGGACTGTGTGTAACATCAATTACACTTTTTGTACTCGAAGAAGAGTTTCTCAACTAGGATGCCTCCAGCTGTTGCAAAACTACAACTCCCAGCATGCCCGGACAGCCGAAGGCTGTCCGGGCATGCTGGGAGTTGTAGTTCTGCAACAGCTGGAGGCCCCTTGGTTGGGAAACACTGACTCTGCCCCTTGACAGTGAGAGATGATGCATTAGGGGACATAACTAAAATAAAACATTGGAGTTCTACGTTTGGATTCTATAAATGTGGAGTGAGGTGATGAGTGGTCTCCTATTGGGGGGTCATCAGTGTAACATTATGTCATAGCTGGAGGGTTCCTGCACATAAAGTATTTCACTTGGCAGAAGATCTTAAACCTGACGCACCTGGCTCTCCGCATCCTGGGATTTAACCCTGCGGCTAATTCTAATTCGTTACCCGTCAACCTGTCCTGGAAGAAACATCCAATCCTTCAATCAGGCAATGAGATTCATCAGACTGGGGCCATGCTGGCCGAACGCACAGTATCAGCCATGGGGCCGGAGGATATAAAGCACATGGGGTGCTGGACTGGATACACTACATATACATCCCTCCAGGTCAGTGTTTCCCAGCCAGGGTGCCTCCAGCTGTTGCAACACTACAACTCCCAGCATGCCCGGACAGCCTTTGGCTGTCCGGGCATGCTGGGAGTTGTAGTGTTGCAACAGCTGGAGGCACTCTGGATGGAAAACACTGCTCTAGGTCCTCAGGTTAAAAAAAAAAAAAAAAAAAGGTAAGAATAACCAAAGGTGAAGAAGCTAATGAGAAACTGGCGTTGTGGACCCCATCAATGATATCATTTGTCTCAATGGCATCAAAAAGGTCCGCATACCCTTTAAGATGCAACTCGAAACTGGGCAAGGTGGAAACGGGAAGGGGGGGGGGGGGCGACATTCTGGAGATTCATGAAGGTGTCACATTGGGTAACCTGGCATCACTCCAGCGCATGGACACGGCGGCATCGTGTAGGGTTAGAATCAGTCACCCTGTCAGCACCTAGTGACTTCCTCGGGGCACAAGGAAACCCTGAGATATGACGGAAGAAGCTGCTGAATCTGAAAGCATGAAATTTAACATACCTGACGGTAACCCCCGTCCACCAAGGAAACCAAAGCTTCTAATTCTACAACTGATAATAACCGCTATAAGGGTGCGTTCACACGCTAGTAACTAGCAACGGGTTTCCCGCTGAAGTATTATAGTAGTTATATTCTTGTATATAGGAGCAGTATTATAGTAGTTATATTCTTGTGTATATCAACAGTATTATAGTAGTTATATTCTTGTATATAGGAGCAGTATTATAGTAGTTATATTCTTGTATATAGGAGCAGTATTATAGTAGTTATATTCTTGTATATAGGAGCAGTATTATAGTAGTTATATTCTTGTATATAGGAGCAGTATTATAGTAGTTATATTCTTGTGTATATAGGGGGCAGTATTATAATAGTTATATTCTTGTATATAGGAGCAGTATTATAGTAGTTATATTCTTGTATATAGGAGCAGTATTATAGTAGTTATATTCTTGTATATAGGAGCAGTATTATAGTAGTTATATTCTTGTATATAGGGGCAGTATTATAGTAGATATATTCTTGTATATAGGAGCAGTATTATAGTAGTTATATTCTTGTATATAGGAGCAGTATTATAGTAGTTATATTCTTGTATATAGGAGGCAGTATTATAGTAGTTATATTCTTGTATATAGGAGGCAGTATTATAGTAGTTATATTCTTGTATATAGGAGCAGTATTATAGTAGTTATATTCTTGTATATAGGAGCAATATTATAGTAGTTATATTCTTGTATATAGGAGCAGTATTATAGTAGTTATATTCTTGTATATAGGAGCAGTATTATAGTAGATATATTCTTGTATATAGGAGCAGTATTATAGTAGTTATATTCTTGTATATAGGAGCAGTATTATAGTAGTTATATTCTTGTGTATATCAACAGTATTATAGTAGTTATATTCTTGTATATAGGAGCAGTATTATAGTAGTTATATTCTTGTATATAGGAGCAGTATTATAGTAGATATATTCTTGTATATAGGAGCAGTATTGTAGTAGTTATATTCTTGTATATAGGAGCAGTATTATAGTAGTTATATTCTTGTATATAGGAGCAGTATTATAGTAGATATATTCTTGTATATAGGAGCAGTATTATAGTAGTTATATTCTTGTATATAGGAGCAGTATTATAGTAGTTATATTCTTGTATATAGGAGGCAGTATTATAGTAGTTATATTCTTGTATATAGGAGGCAGTATTATAGTAGTTATATTCTTGTATATAGGAGCAGTATTATAGTAGTTATATTCTTGTATATAGGAGCAATATTATAGTAGTTATATTCTTGTATATAGGAGCAGTATTATAGTAGTTATATTCTTGTATATAGGGGGCAGTATTATAGTAGTTATATTCTTGTATATAGGGGGCAGTATTATAGTAGTTGTATTCTTGTATATAGGGGGCAGTATTATAGTAGTTATATTCTTGTATATAGGGGGCAGTATTATAGTAGTTATATTCTTGTATATAGGAGCAGTATTATAGTAGTTATATTCTTGTATATAGGAGCAGTATTATAGTAGTTATATTCTTGTATATAGGAGCAGTATTATAGTAGTTATATTCTTGTATATAGGAGCAGTATTATAGTAGTTATATTCTTGTATATAGGAGCAGTATTATAGTAGTTATATTCTTGTATGTAGGAGCAGTATTATAGTAGTTATATTCTTGTATGTAGGGGCAGTATTATAGTAGTTATATCCTTGTAAATAAGAGGCAGTATTATAGTAGTTATATTCTTGTATATAAGAGGCAGTATTATAGGAGTTATATTCTTGTATATAGGAGGCAGTATTATAGTAGTTATATTCTTGTATATAGGTGCAGTATTATAGTAGTTCTATTCTTGTATATAGGAGCAGTATTATAGTGGTTATATTCTTGTATATAGGAGCAGTATTATAGTAGTTATATTCTTGTATATAGGGGGCAGTATTATAGTAGTTATATTCTTGTATATAAGAGGCAGTATTATAGTGGTTATATTCTTGTATATAGGAGCAGTATTATAGTAGTTATATTCTTGCATATAGGGGGCAGTATTATAGTAGTTATATTCTTGTATATAGGAGGCAGTATTATAGTAGTTATATTCTTGTATATAGGATCAGTATTATAGTAGTTATATTCTTGTATATAGGAGCAGTATTATAGTAGTTATATTCTTGTATATAGGAGCAGTATTATAGTAGTTATATTGTTGTATATAGGAGGCAGTATTATAGTAGTTATATTCTTGTACATAGGAGCAGTATTATAGTAGTTATATTCTTGTATATAGGAGCAGTATTATAGTAGTTATATTCTTGTACATAGGAGCAGTATTATAGTAGTTATATTCTTGTATATAGGAGGCAGAATTATAGTAGTTATATTCTTGTACATAGGAGCAGTATTATAGTAGTTATATTCTTGTATATAGGAGCAGTATTATAGTAGTTATATTCTTGTATATAGGAGCAGTATTATAGTAGTTATATTCTTGTATATAGGAGGCAGTATTATAGTAGTTATATTCTTGTATATAGGGGCAGTATTATAGTAGTTATATTCTTGTATATAGGGGCAGTATTATAGTAGTTATATTCTTGTATATAGGAGCAGTATTATAGTAGTTATATTCTTGTATATAGGGAGCAGTATTATAGTCGTTATATTCTTGTATATAGGGGGCAGTATTATAGTAGTTATATTCTTGTATATAAGAGGCAGTATTCTAGATGTGACCCCCCCCTGGGCTCTCCTGACATCTGATCTGCCATGATTTGCACTGAAGGAATTTGCAGATTTCATAGGAATGGAGAATAGAGTGGACTTTATCATTGTTCTATGAGTCAGGGGCCGGGCACACAGGAAGCCTTCTTCTCAGCATGATTAAGGTCATCCTGGGGTTGTATCGATCCCTTATCTCCTCTCTCTCCTGAGCTCACCTCCGGGTGTACCACAGCCTTAAAGGAGAACAGCCTCATGGAACATTTTAAGAGCTCTGCTTGCTCTTAATGAATCTTTTGAATCCCGAGCCTATAAGCCGCTGTTTCCCAACCAGTGCACCTCCAGCTGTTGCAAAACTACAACTCCCAGCATGCCCAGACAGCCAAAGGCTGTCTGGGCATTCTGGGAGTTGTAGTTTTGCAACAGCTGGAGGCACAGTAGTAACCCTGCTATAAACTGTAACAGGCCAAAGATTTATTATAGTTTTATTTAGCTCACAGAGCATTGCCTAGAGTGGATACACCAGTAGCACAAATCTCACCCGACTTCACACGCAGCAGAGTTGTTGCCGAAATTCCATTTATATAAACCTAGATATGTCAGATAAATAGAACCGTCTAAGAAATTTCTGCAACAAATGTAATGTGTGTGAATTCACCCCAAACCAAGGTTTTCTTTCTACTACGCTATCATTTCACAGCTGAAGATTTGTTACAGTTGTAGATAACCCAAACAATCCTCAGGCAGCACAAACCTTTATATATAATATAAATATATATATATATATGTATATATATATATATATATATGATAAATAAATAAATAAATATATATATAATAAACATATCAAATAAATATAATATAAATATATATATATATATATATATATATATATATATATATATGATAAATAAATAAATAAATATATATATATGATAAATAAATAAATAAATATATATATATATGATAAATAAATAAATATATATATATATATATATATATATGATAAATAAATATATATATATATATAATAAACATATCAAATAAATATAATATAAATATATATATAATATATATAAAAATATACATTATATATATATATATATATATATATATATAAATAATAAATATATATATATAAATAATAAATATATATATATATATATATATATATATATATATACCGTATATATAATATGAGGAAGATGGAGAGGAATTAAAGGAGTACTCTGGAGAGCAAAAAAATGGTTTTAAGATCAAGTATAACTTTCTGTCACCGGTTGATTTTAGAACCATTTTCTTTTTCTTCAGAGTACCCCTTTAATTTACTTGTTGGATTAAAAATAAATAACTAAATAAAAAGTATAAAAAAATAAAAAAAAAGTTAAACAGATTTGTAAATTACTTCTATTTAATATTCTTTATCCTTCCAGGACTCGTCATCTGCAGTATGTTGCAGAAGAAGTTATGTAGTCTTTCCAGTCTGACCACAGTGCTCTCTGCTGATATCTCTGTCCATTTCAGGAACTGTCCAGAGCAGGAGCCAATCCACCATAGCAAACCTCTCCTGCTCTGGACAGTTCCTGCCATGGACAGAGATGTCAGCAGAGAGCACTGTGGTCAGACTGGAAAGACTACATGACTTCATCTGGAGCATACAGCAGCTGATAAGTACTGGAAGGGTAAAGATTATGAAATAGAAGTCATTTAAAAATATGTAGACCTTTCTGGCACCATTTGTTAATAAGTGGCAAAACGTTTAGAAACACAATAAATAATGTTTATTTTCATACAATTCTGGGGACTAGAGACTAAGACCTAAACTGCGGAATCCTTGATGAGGATTTTATCCTATTCCCATTAGATTACATTCAAGGATTACCTTCTAGTGTCTATGCTGGGAGTTGTAGTTTAAAGGGGTACTCAGATGGAAGACACCTTTTTTTCATATCAACTGGCTCCAGAAAGTTAAACAGATTTGTAAATTACTTCTATTAAAAAATCTCAACCCTTTCAGCACTTATCAGCTGCTGTCTACTTCACAGGAAGTTGAGCTGTTCTTTTCTGTCTGACCACAGTGCTCTCTGCTGCCACCTCTGACCGTGTCAGGAACTGTCCAGAGTAGGAGCAAATCTCCATAGCAAACCTATCCTGCTCTGGACAGTTCCTGAAATGGACAGAGGTGGCAGCAGAGAGCACTGTGGTCAGACAGAAAAAAACAACTCAACTTCCTGAGAAGCATACAGCAGCTGATAAGTACTGGAAGGGTTGATATTTTTTAATAGAAGTAATTTACAAATCTGTTTAACTTTCTTGCACGAGTTGATATATATATATATATAAAGTGTTTTCCACCGGAGTGCCCCTTTAACTACAGCTGGATAGTCACAGGTTGCACGGCACGGCACGGCACAAAGAGGGCGCTGTTGAACCCCAAGCGGGATGAGGTCGGCTGAGTTAATAGTCCACAAATATTCTGTTTATTTCAATTGTTCATTTGTGGAGCTGAGTGACAGCAGAGAGAGAGCGCGGAGGACAATGGAGGATCGCAGGCAGAACATGTGCAAACACAGAGTTTTGGAAGTGAATCAGTTTCCTGAACGGTGTCTATTTGTGGTGAACAGGCGAGTCGGCTTTGTTGCCGGAAGTAGATGGTGTTTGAGTGCGAGACGCTGCAGGATGTAGGGGCTGGAAACAAATGTTATCCAAGAGGAGAAGGAATGAAGCTCTGAATCTGTCCCGGAGCCCGAGGGTTAAAGGGGTACATTTTAATTTTTAATTTTTATTTTTTTAAATCAACTGGTGCCAGAAAGTTAAAACAGATTTGTAAATTACTTTGATTAAATATTTTTAATCCTTCCAGTAGTTATCAGCTGCTAAATGCTCCACAGGAAGTTCTTTTCCTTTCTGTTTCACCACAGTGCTCTCTGCTGACACCTCTGTCCATTTTAGAAACTGTCCGGAGCCAGGAGAGGTTTGCTATGGGGATTTGCTTCTACTCTGGACAGTTCCTAAAATGGACAGAGCGTGGTCAGACAGAAAGGAAATTCAAAAAGAAAAGAACTTCCTGTGGAGATAACAGCAGCTGATAAGTACTGGAAGGATTAAGATTTTTAAATAGAAGAAGTCATTTACAAAACTGTTTAACTTTCTGGCATCAGTTGATTTAAAAAAATATGAGTACCCCTTTAAAGCCCTAAACAAAAGAATCAAAAGGCAAAAATGCATCAATGTCATAAAAAAAGGTTATATATAATGGATCCGCCGGTGACCCGACCCTTCGGGTCGGGTCACCGGCGGATCCGCAGCATAAAATACGCTGCGGATCCCTTACATGTGACCTAACTAGAGATGTGACCTAACTAGAACTTACAGTAAATTCGATTCGTCACAAACTTCTCGGCTCGGCAGTTGATGGCTTTCTCCTGCATAAATTAGTTCAGCTTTCCGGTGCTTCGGTGGGCTGGAAAAGGTGGATACAGTCCTAGGAGACTCTTTCCTAGGACTGTATCCACCTTTTCCAGCCCACCGGAGCACCGGAAAGCTGAACTAATTTATGCAGGATAAAGCCATCAACTGCCGAGCCGAGAAGTTCATGACGAATCGAATTTACTGTAAGTTCGCTCATCTCTACTTATGATATAAAACAACACACAAAGTAGCATAATACTGTATCATATACCACTAACAGATACTGTGATATTACTGTTACTCCCATAATATAATTTAACACAATATGAGGTACAGTCACATACTAAGTTATAATACACTATTAGAAGTGAGATATGAAACAATACAACACATATAATGCAACGTCATATACAAAATTATATACCGTACGTAGCTGCGATACAATATATCCAATAATATAACAATGAAACACCATAAACTATACTATTTAAAGGGGTATTCCAGGAAAAAACGTTTATTTAAATATATATCTATCTCAACTGGCTCCAGAAAGTTAAACAGATTTGTAAATTACTTCTATTAAAAAATCTTCATTCTTTCAGTACTTATGAGCTTCTGAAGTTGAGTTGTTCTTTTCTGTCTAAGTGCTCTCTGATGACACCTGTCTCGGGAACCGCCCAGTTAAGAAGCAAATCCCCATAGCAAACCTCTTCTACTCTGTGCAGTTCCCGAGACAAGCAGAGATGTCAGCAGAGAGCACTGTTGCCAGACAGAAAACCACAACTCAACTTCAGCAGCTTATAATTATTGAAAGGATTAGGATTTTTTTTTAATAAAAGTAATTTACAAATCTGTTTAACTTTCTGGAGGCAATTGATTTATTTATATATAAAAAGTTTTTTCCTGGAATACCCCTTTAACATAAAAAATATCAAATAACATAATGCAACAGAAGTGTAACATATGCTAAACTATAAACCAATGCATCCATTAATATAATACAAATGTAAGATACTAGAAAATATACAAGACGATACTGAGATATGATACAATAAACCCATAAACATAATGTAATATAACAACTAGAAGATTACTGAGCGAACATAAGACTGTAACATAACATACTGTACTATATAATAGACTACAAGAAGATACTAAGATATCAACCAGTATATCCAATACTTTATAATAATGTAATTTCATATACTATACTAAGGCCCCTTTACCACTACAGGTATCATCCTGCTTTTTACTTCCTTTTTTTTACAATAATGGATGAAAAAAACCAAATATGGATGCAATAACTGATAAAAACTGATGATAACTGATGATAACTGATGACCATCATCCGTTATTTTTAATGGGTTTTTCTTAACCTGATGTTGTTCATCGGTCATCATCCGTTATTACCTTTTACATCCAGGGTTTTTTAGCAGGTTTTTAACCCTTTTTTTGTGAAGCTGTACTCGATACAAAAAAAACGGATGTTAAAAAAAACCTGACAATGACTGATGACAACGGATGTGTGTTTTTTTTTTTTTTTTTTTAACATCTGGTTCCCATAGACTTCAATGTTAAATTTTAACCATTTTCACTTGCTGGACCAAAAATTTGTGCATCCACCGTCTTTTGCGCCAGCCAAAATAACTGACATCAGTAAAAACGGACGTGCCTGATGCAAAAATGTGGTAAAAAAATCCCATTGACATGAATGGGATTTTTTGCCGGCCGTTTTCAGGACTTTGTGCCGGGAGTAATAACGGAATTTTTTTTTACAGGATGATACCTGTAGTGTGAAAGGAACGAAGCGGCAAACTGGTTTTTCATTTATGGGGTACTGGCCCTTTAAGAACTACCAAGTAGTGAGAATTTCCCCACATGAGCACAAGACTCTTATTAAAACAGAGGATTTGACTTTACATTCCAAAGTAAACAGAGAGACAGCTGGGGAGGAGCGGTGTGCGAGAGCAAACAAGAAGGTGTTTACCCAGGCGAAAATCGAATTAGGATCCCAGGTAAACGCTCTGCGCAAAAATACCGTCCAGGGAACAGCGAACTCCTCATACAGGGGAGCGGAATCCATGGTGACCCCAAAACTGCGCAAAAAGGAAAACTATTAAAAGGGCCCGGCCCAGCATTTTGTGTAATTTCATATCAGGCGCTGTACAAACCCCACCAGCAGAATAGTGAGTACAGCTCTGGAGTATAATACAGGATATAACTCAGGATCAGTACAGGATAAGTAATGTAATGTATGTACACAGTGACCTCACCAGCAGAATAGTGAGTACAGCTCTGGAGCATAATACAGGATATAACTCAGGATCAGTACAGGATAAGTAATGTAATGTATGTACACAGTGACCTCACCAGCAGAATAGTGAGTACAGCTCTGGAGTATAATATACAGGATATAACTCAGGATCATTACAGGATAAGTAATGTAATGTATGTACACAGTGACCTCACCAGCAGAATAGTGAGTGCAGCTCTGGAGTATAATACAGGATATAACTCAGGATCAGTACAGGATAAGTAATGTAATGTATGTACACAGTGACCTCACCAGCAGAATAGTGAGTACAGCTCTGGAGTATAATATACAGGATATAACTCAGGATCATTACAGGATAAGTAATGTAATGTATGTACACAGTGACCTCACCAGCAGAATAGTGAGTGCAGCTCTGGAGTATAATACAGGATATAACTCAGGATCAGTACAGGATAAGTAATGTAATGTATGTACACAGTGACCTCACCAGCAGAATAGTGAGTATGGTGATGTCCCATCTCCTGGGTGATATAATTTAACCCCTTACAGACAGCTATGACCACATGTTGATGACTGCTCCTAGAAGTTATCATGAGGACTCGCACAGGGGGAGACTGTCCTCTCATCTCGCCCCATTCTGTCCCTCGGTGCATTAATGGAATCTCCACATTCCCCCTCCCCCCCCCCCCATAATCCCATTTCATGGCTCTTCCGTTTAAACTTGAGAGGATTTATCTGTAGATTATTCACAGATATAGATCCATAGAATTAGGGGATGACTCTACTGGAAGCCATGATATTATATTTGGAGTTATCCTATAATGACCTATTACACGAGATACAAGGAGCCAACAGGAAATACAACACATCCTATTTACACAGGGAGCCGTCCTGTGCCTCGTGCCCCCATCCAACCAACCATGCTAATTTGCATAATTAATTATATATGCGTGACATCACAGGATACACATATGCGGGGGGAATTTTGGCCTATTCTGATCCCTATAACTTTTTTATTTCTCCTTATACGGGGACTGGATGAGGGTCATTTTTTTGCGCCCCCATCTGTAGTTTTTAACAGAACCATTTTTGTTTTGATGGGACTTTTTGATTGCTTTTTTTTTTTTTATTACATTCAGAAGTTGCATTTAGTGACTAACTACAACTCCCAGCATGCCTTGATACAGCCTGTGGCTCAGCAGCTGCCGCAAACAAAGACTACAACTCCCAGCATGTTGGACTATATAGTAGTATATAGTATAGGTCAGTGTTTCCCAACCAGAGGTGCCTCCAGCTGTTGCAAAACTACAACTCCCAGCATGTTGGACTATATAGTAGTACATAGTATAGGTCAGTGCTTACCAACCAGAAGTGCCTCCAGCTGTTGCAAAACTACAACTCCCAGCATGTTGGACTATATAGTAGTATATAGTATAGGTCAGTGCTCCCAACCAGTGTGCCTCCAGCTGTTGCAAAACTACAACTCCCAGCATGTTGGACTATATAGTAGTATATAGTATAGGTCAATGTTCCCCAACCAGAGATGCCTCCAGCTGTTGCAAAACTACAACTCCCAGCATGTTCGACTATATAGTAGTATATAGTATAGGTCAGTGTTTCCCAACCAGAGGCCCCTCCAGCTGTTGCAAAACTACAACTCCCAGCATGTTGGATTATATAGTAGTATATAGTATAAGTCAGTGTTTACCAACCAGGGTGCCTCCAGCTGTTGCAAAACTACAACTCCCCGCATGTTGGACTATATAGTATAGTTCAGTGTTTCCTTCACCTGTTGCAAAACTACAACTTCCAGCATGCCCGGACAGCCAACGGCTGTCCGGGCATGCTGGGAGTTGTAGTTTTGCAACAGCTGGAGGCACTCTGGTTGGGAAACACTGATATAGTTTATGGTGCAACATTCTGGGAGTTGGGGGATTGGTTGGATAAATACCAACCAGGTGGAAACCCTACTCTGGGCTCAGGTTAGATCTTCTCAGGGGACGTCTGTAGACATGGCTCCTCTCCGAATTTCGGGGTAAATGCTCTTTACATTGTGATCACTTTCTGCAGAGAGTCTTTTGTATTCTGTACCTGGCTGTAAAGTTACTCATCCGACTGTAACTAAACTCAGAGCCGCAGCCTTTCCCTACCATTGGTATTTTTAGATTGTGGCGATAACGCCCATGAGTTATATAGGGCTATCCTATCTCTCAGGCGCATTA
The DNA here is from genome assembly GCF_029499605.1 of Hyla sarda. NCBI lineage: Eukaryota > Metazoa > Chordata > Amphibia > Anura > Hylidae > Hyla > Hyla sarda. The sequence goes on from NC_079195.1 coordinate 14,577,763, forward strand.
AGATTCCATTCATACTTCTTAAAGGGGAAGAACAGTTCAAATCAAAGCTATGAGAAACCAATCCAGATATTCCTACCCAGGCACAAGGACCCAAATGTTCGCATTCCCCGAGGCAGTGTTTCCCCAACCAGGTGTGCCTCCAGCTGTTGCAAAACTACAACTCCCAGCATGCCCGGACAGCCGTGCTGGGAGCTGTAGTTTTGCAACAGCTGGAGGCACCCTGGTTGGGGAAACACTGCCCCAAGGAAACGTTTGTCTATATGTATCCCAGGAAATCCGCCATATTTTAATACATTTTGTAAGCAATTTCCTTGGGTTACATGTGACTGGTACTGCAGCGTGTGAGTGTTTATGGCCAAGTCTGGGTAAGGAAACATTTAGGGGGGAAACCAGGATAACACCCTAAAAACTAAGCATTTTTTAGGTTCTCTGGAATGTAATTCCACTTGCACAGTTTAAATGGGCACTCTCCTTAAAACTAATTTTTGCTGTTGCACTCCTTATGGTAAATAAAAAATCTTTCTAATGTACTTTGTTAAAAAAATAAAAAAAATATAAAGTTTTCTATGTTTTATTTGTGTTTAAAAAAAAGCTGCCACTAGGTGTCTCCCTACTTGTCCAGAGCACATTTCCCCCCCCCCCCCCCCCCCCATCTCTTGCACACACTTTGGACTCCTGCTGGCCTGGAAGAAGTCCAAAATCAGGAAATGTTGAGGGGGGGGGGGGGGGGAGTGCAGCCTTAGCCAATCATAGCTCATCTCACACTGAACTGCTCTGGGCTGTGTGTAGCAGAGTGAGGGAAGAAGTTCTCCCCTGTATGGCTTCAGATGATGTCACGCCTGCTGGGGAACGCCCCTTCCCAGTCTGTGAATCTGACTAAGACTGAGCAGAAAATACAGAGCAAAATCAAGGAAGAAAACTAAAAAATAATTAAAAAAAATAAAGGCAGGGGGTGGTTTATCATGATGGGGGCAGTGAATTGGGAGGATTATAACATTTAACAAGATCATGACAGGTACTCTTTAAATCTGTTTACAAATACAAAATACACAAATTTCTCCATTCACATCCAAAGCTGCTTGAATAATTAAACTTGCTGCCCCAGCGGTATGGCTCCGCCCCCTTGGCAGTCATGTGACTCACCGCCAACTGTATAATGTCTCTGAATTCCCACAATGCACTGCTCTTTCCGGCAACAGGAAGCAAAAATTCTGAATGCAGTTTTTGATGTAAATGGAGAAAAAACAAACAAACAACAATGTAGCTAAATGTGGACACACGGATACTATAGGTAGAGTTTAATGGAGTTTTCCTTGAAATAATTCTATTTTTTTTAAACAGATATATAAGAAAGCAGCATTATAAAGGTTCTATAACATTTATGGGTTCTATATATTTGATACTTGTACACATAGTAGTGGGAGCTTCAACATTTCTCCTGCTTATGATAACGTCTCAATCCCCTTTATCCATCCACTTCAAGCTATAAATCATGCAACAAATTCACATTCCAAAACGTGCAACAGGAAAGTTTTCGGAAAACTAAGGTGGACCCCATATTTTACTGCCTGGTCTGGATCGGCCTCTCAAAAAAAAAAAGTTCCTCCCGTATCTCTCTGAAAACTCAGGCCCAGAAAGGGTTTGGAAACAAGGGAACCCCCATATCTTATGGCTTTGGCCTAAAATGTTGGGTTGGTCTGTAATGCAGTATATACCCGCGCCACTCAATACTCATTCTCACTATGTTATATACTCCTATGGGGGTGCATTGCCTTGCTACCCTATAATTAATTTTTAAATATGCTAAAATCATGCAGCAGGAACCTTCTTGAACAATGTGGAACCTATAAATGTACCCTACACTATATATATATATATATATATATATATATATATATATTTACCAAACATACTTATATAATATATATATATATATATATATATATATATATATGTATATATATTATTATTATTATTTTATTTTTTTTATGTACCCAATATACTTCTAAATATATATATATATATATATATATATATATATATATATATTTATTTATATACAGTGGGTATTTAGTTAGCCACCAATTGTACAAGTTCTCCCCCTTATAAAGATGAGAGGCTGTAATTGTCATCATAGGTTATAACCTCAACTATGAGAGACAGAATGAGACAAAATCCATAAAATCACATTGTCTGATTTTTTAAGAATTTATTTGCAAATTATGGTGGAAAATAAGTATTTGGTCAATAAAAAAAGTTCTTCCCAATACTTTGTTATATTCCCTTTGTTGGCAACGACAGAGGTCAAACGTTTTCTGTCTTCACAAGGTTTTCACACACTATTGCTGGTATTTTGGCCCATTCCTCCATGCAGATCTCCTCTAGAGCAGTGATGTTTTGGGGCTGTCGCTGGGCAACACAAACTTTCAACTCCCTCCAAAGGTTTTCTATGGAGTTGAGATGCTTGAAATGCTTCTTACCAAGCCACTCCTTCATCAGGGTGGTGTGTTTGGGATCATTGTCATGCTGAAAGACCCAGCCACGTTTCATCTTCAATGCCCTTGCTGATGGAAGGAGGTTTTGACTCAAAATCTCACAATACATGGCCCTATTCATTCTTTCCTTTACACAGATCACTTGGTCCCTTTGCTGAAAACAACCCCAAAGCATGATGTTTCCACCCTCATGCTTCTCAGTAGGTATGGTGTTCTTTGGATGCCACTCAGCCTTCTTTCCCCTCCAAACACTACAAGTTGAGTTTTTACCAAAAAGTTCTACTTTGGTTTCATCTTACCATATGACATTCTACCAATCCTCTTCTGGATCATCCAAATGCTCTCTAGCAAACTTCAGACTGGCCCGGACATGTACTGGCTTAAGCAGGGGGACACGTCTGGCACTGCATGATTTGAGTCCCTGGCATCATAGTGTGCTACTGATGGTAGCCTTTGTTACTTTGGTCCCAGCTCACCGTTCTTGTGATCATTTTGACACCAGGGGGTGACATCTTACATGGAGCCCCAGATCGAGGGATATTATCAGTGTCTTGTATGTCTTCCATTTTCTAATAATTTCTCCCACAGTTGATTTCTTCACACCAAGCTGCTTGTCTATTACAGATTCAGTCTGCCCAGCCTGGTGCAGGCCTAAAATTTTGTTTCTGGTGTCCTTCGACAGCTCTTTGGTCTTGGCCATGGTGGAGTTTGGAGTGTGACTGTTTGAGGTTGTGGACAGGTGTCTTTTATACTGATAACAAGTTCAAACTGGAGCCATTAATACAGGTAACGAGTGGAGGACAGAGGAGACTCTTAAAGAAGAAGTTACAGGTCTGTGAGAGCCAGAAATCTTACTTGTTTGTAGGTGACCAAATACTTATTTTAAACCATGATTTACAAATACATTTTTTTAAAATCAGACAATGTGATTTTATGGAATTTTTTTCTCATTCTGTCTCTCATAGTTGAGGTATACCTATGATGATAATTACAGCCTCTCATCTTTTTAAGTGGGAGAAATTGCAAAATTGGTGGCTGACTAAATATTTTTTCCCCCACTGTATATATATATATATATATATATATATATATATATATATATATTAATATGCCTTGGCTAGAGTGTTGAGGTGGTCTCTACAGTAGTCTATGCAACAACACCAAACCACTTTGGTAATGGAATGGTGGGATGGGGGTGAGGGGCATTGCATTCAAAACCATACAACTTTTGCATGTGGGGACCCCAAAATCTAAAATATTGATGGGGCCTTTAAACCAGTATAACCCCTAACCTCACCCAGCCCACACAATTTAATGGTGGAGGACAGGGACGTGCACAGACATTTTGGGGGGAAGGGGCTGAACTGAAGAAAAAGGGCACTTCCCATAGTTATTAATATAAATGTGCACATAATGAAGCCAGACGGCGGCCCAGGGCACTTTTAGGAGTAACATCAAAAGGGGAGGGGCTCAAGCCCCCTTTACAGTCAACCTGTGCATGTCTCTGGTTGAGGGGGTGTATTATTTTTAGATGCAAGGGGACCCCATATGTTGCTGTCTGACTTTAAATGTTGGCTTGTAGTGGTTGAGGGGGTTTATTTAGTTAATATCATATTCAAAAACATGCAATAGGAAACTTTTTAAGACATGTGAACCCCATAATTTAAGTGCTCCCCCCCCCCCCCCCAATATTTAGCTTGTTTTATGGATTAGGGGCTATTATGGTTTGACAGCCCAAATCTTTCATGAACACAATCCAGGCAATACACTATCATGTTCATTTGCTTAGAAGAAATTGCAGTGTCCAAGGAGCAGATAAAGGTTAGCTATACACAACACACAGACTTCTATTACTCCCCATAGCAACAAGCCTATTTATAATGTGTCCTACCTGCATCAAAGGGCTGCAACAAGAAGCTAGATGCAGGTCTACAGGTACATTCAAGCACTAAGATGAAGAAAAAAACTCGCGTCAGCAGGTGAATGAAACGCGTCCAATTACATTACATGCACAATTAAAAATTAAAAATAAAATTTAAAAAAAAGCATTGACACTCCATCTGGCTTCATATCGGAGATGAACCATTTTAAAAATAATTAAATAAATAAATTAAATAAATAAATAAACAAATGAATTAATTAATTAAATAAACAAATAAATATAAATAAATAAATATATATGTGATGAAACTTAAAAGAAAAAAGGAAAATAGAATAGGGAGTCAAGCAAAATCAAATGAAAATTAAATAAATAATAATAATAATAATGCAATCTGGCGTCTACTAGTAACTTGTAGCTTCCGCAGTGATGTCATAGGAGGCATGTGGTGATGTCATCTTGAGTACAAGTGAAAGGCTACAAGGCCCAGGGGGGTGGGGGGGGGGGGAAGTAAGATTTTCGGAGGAGCTGCTTCTTCTCCGTCTTACCATACTCAAGTTCAAAGTAAAGACAAACATAAAAGCTAACAATGGAAACGTAACAGAAACATAAACAAAGAAAGTAAAGAGGGTGGCGCTTTGTTTCCATCGCCGACTTGAAGGGGTATTCCAGGAAATTTTTTTTTTTTTTTTTTAAGATCAACTGGCTCCAGAAAGTTAAACAGATTTGCAGATGACTTCTATTAAAAAAATCTTAATCCTTCCAATAATTATCAGCTGTTGAAGTTGAGTTGTTCTCATCTGTCTGGAAACAGTGCTCTCTGCTGACATCTCTGCTTGTCTTGGGAACTGCACAGAGTAGAAGAGGTTTGCTATGGGAATTCGCTTCTACTCTGGACAGCTCCCGAGACACGTGTCATCAGAGAGCACTTAGAAAAGAAAAACTCAACTTCAGCAGCTCATAAGTACTGAAAGGATTAAGATTTTTTTAATAGAAGTCATTTGCAAATCTGTTTACCTTTCTGGAACCAGTTGACCAGTTGATATAACTGGATAACCCCATTAAACGCTTCCCCACCCCCTCCCGACCATAGATTCCTATACCCTCACCATATATTTCTGATATTTTAGAAATAAATTCTTTAATATGATGGTAAAGAAGAAAAAAAATCCAGTAAGATGTTTCGAATTCCGGTCCTTGGGGCTGGTGCTTTTTTGGTTGTAAAGGCGCAAAAGTTCCAAACCCTTTACCATGAAACAAGTCCTCGGGTTGGGGCAGTGTTTCCCAACCTGTGTGCTTCCAGCTGTTGCAAAACTACAACTCCCAGCATGCCCGGGCATGCTGGGAGTTGTAGTTTTGCAACAGCTGGAGGCACATTGGTTGGGTATCCCTGGTTTAGAAGGAGGAATATAACTTTTTCGGATTGGAAAAGTTCTACCCTGCTTGCCGGTAATCCAGAAAGTCTGATAATCCACAGCATATTGGGTAAATTCAGACGTGGCATTTTTTTTTTTTTTTTTTTTTGCAGTATTGCGACATAGCGTTTGCGCGGAAATGTTTTACATTTTATTTTATGTATAAAAAAAATTCACTAAAGTTACAGTCTAAAACTTTATCACATCCTTCTGATAATCCACAATATTACGGTATTCTTAAAAAAATAAAAAAAAGTTTAAATAAAACTTCTGCCAACTTCTTTTATAAACTGCTAGCAAATCACAAATCATCCAAAAAAACTAAAAAAATCCGGCTCAGAATCAGCCATATTGCGGTATCATCAATTGTGGCTTCTTTGGCGTGAAAATAATTCCATAGTTGTTCCAAAAAGAGTAATTAAAAGAAATACATTATTTAATAAACTTCACTGCTTCCCTCAGATAATCCAGATTTTTTATATATTTATATATATATATATATATATATACATACACACACTCATACACAGTGGGGCAAAAAAGTATTTAGTCAGCCACTAATTGTGCAAGTTCTCCCACTTAAAAATATGAGTGAGACAAAATTAAGAAAAAAAATCCATAAAATCACATTGTCTAATTTATTTGCAAATTGTGGTGGAAAATAGGTATTTGGTTCTCACAGACCTGTAACTTCTTCTTTAAGAGTCTCCTCTGTCCTCCACTTTTTACCTGTATTAATGGATCCTGTTTGAACTTGTTATCAGTATAAAAGACACCTATCCACAACCTCAAACAGTCACACTGCAAACTCCACTAGGGCCAAGACCAAAGAGCTGTCAGAGGACACCAGAAACAAAATTGTGGACCTGCACCAGGCTGGGAAGACTGAATCTGCAATAGGCAAGCAGCTTGGTGTGAAGAAATCAACTGTGAGAGCAATTATTAGAAAATGGAAGACATACAAGACACTGATAATCTCCCTCGATCTGGGGCTCCACGTAAGGTCTCACCCCCTGGTGTTAAATGATCACAAGAACGGTGAGCAAAAATCCCAGAAGCACACGGACCTAGTGAATGACCTGCAGAGAACTGGGACCAAAGTAACAAAGCCTACCATGAGTAACTCATTACACCACCAGGGATTCAAATCATGCAGTGCCAGACGTGTCCCCCTGCTTAAGCCAGTACATGTCCGGGCCAGTCTGAAGTTTGCTAGAGAGCATTTGGATGATCCAGAAGAGGATTGGGAGAATGTCATATGGTAAGATGAAACCAAAGTAGAACTTTTTGGTAAAAACTCAACTCGTCATGTTTGGAGGGGAAAGAATGCTGAGTTGCATCCAAAGAACACCATACCTACTGTGAAGCATGGGGGTGGAAACATCATGCTTTGGGGCTGTTTTCAGCAAAGGGACCAGGACGACTGATCTGTGTAAAGGAAAGAATGAATGGGGCCATGTATTGTCTAATTTTGAGTGAAAACCTCCTTCCATCAGCAAGGGCATTGAAGATGAAACGTGGCTGGGTCTTTCAGCATGAGAATGATCCCAAACACACCGCCCAGGCAACGAAGGAGTGGCTTCATAAGAAGCATTTCAAGGTCCTGGAGTGGCCTAGCCAATCTCCAGATCTCAACCCCAAAAAAAAACTTTGGAGGGAGTTGAAAGTTCATGTTGCCCAGTGACATCCCCAAAACATCACTGCTCTAGAGGAGATCTGCATGGAGGAATGGGCCAAAATACCAGCAACAGTGTGTGAAAACCTTGTGAAGACAGAAAACATGTGACCTCTGTCATTGCCAACAAAGGGGATATAACAAAGTATTGAGATTAACTTTTGTTATTGACCAAATACTTATTCTCCACCATAATTTGCAAATAAATTCTTTAAAAATCAGACAATGTGATTTTATGGATTTTTTTCTCATTCTGTCTCTCATAGTTGAGGTTATAACCTATGATGATAATTACAGCCTCTCATCTTTATAAGGGGGAGAACTTGTACAATTGGTGGCTGACTAAATACTTTTTTGCCCCACTGTGTGTGTGTGTATATATATATATTTACAGTGAAGAATTTTTTTTTATGATTTTGTACATTTGTTCACTGACAAAGAAATGTTAAGTCTATCATTTTAATGGTCGGTTTAAATAGCAAAAAATAGCAAAAAAACTTTTTTTAAATGCAGAAAAATGCTTTTCATATAAATTATGAATTGATTTGTATTTTACTCTGTGAAATAAGTATTTGATCCCCCATCAATAACATTTCTGGATCTCAGATGTCTTTTATAGAGATTACGAGCTGAGATTAGTAGCACTCTCCTAAAGGGACCACTCCTAATCTCAGCTTGTTACCAGTATAAAAGATACCTGTCCACAGAATCAATCAATCTGATTCCAAACTCCACTATGGCCAAGACCAAAAGGGCTGTCCTAGGTCAGGGACAAGATTTTAGACCTACACAAGGCTGGAACGGGCTACAAGACCATCACCAAGTAGCTTGGGGAGAAGTTTACAACAGATGGTGCGGATTATTTACAAATGGAAGAAAGAAAAAAATTCACATCCATCTCCCTTGGTTGGGTGATCCATGTAAGATCTCACCCAGAGGTGGCTCTTCCACAAGCCGAGTAAGGGTGGGTTCACACTACGTTTTCTCCCATACGGGAGCGCATACGGCAGGGGGGAGCTAAAACCTTGCGCTCCCGTATGCCTTCGTATGCGCTCCCGTGTGTCATTCATTTCAATGAGCCCGCCGGAGTGAAACGTTCGGTCGGCTCATTTTTGCGCCATATGCGCTTTTACGACCGGACCTCAAACCGTGGTTGACCACAGTTTTAGGTCCGGGGGAAAAGAGCATACGGCGCAAAAATGAGCCGACCGGATCGAACGTTTCACTCCGGCCGGCTCATTGAAATGAATGACACACGGGAGCGCATACGAAGGCATACGGGAGCGCGAGGTTTTAGCTCCCCCCTGCCGTATGCGCTCCCGTATGGGAGAAAACGTAGTGTGAACCCAGCCTTAGACGGCTGCCTAAGGCCTCGCACTTGAGGGGGCCTTGCAGACACCCGAACCCCACCCGAGTAAGTGGCGATGCGTACAGGGGTCTGTTGCTGCTTTTACTACCTAAAGGGGGCTGGTACCACAGTCACTAAGAAAACAATTGGTAACACACTACGCCGTGAAGGACTAACATCCTACAGTGTCCGCAAGGTCCCCCTGCTCAAGAAAAGCTCATGTACAAGCCTGTCAGATGTTTCCTAGAGAACATCTGGATGATGAGGACTTAATGTATCCCCCAATCACATAACTGTTGGCTCCAAGAATCAACGCGTATCCAAAGCTTTGGCTACAACCATTGCAATCCCCCCCAAAATCATAACTACTTTAGCAAAATAAACTAATTTTAGAATTTGCAACATTGTATTCTATTTGAAAATACAGTTGTTTTCCCAATAAGGCCCCTCAGCCGACGGCCAATCAAATGAATCGCAACAAAGTAACACATGTTAAGGCAACAAATCGATTTCATTGATTTGTATCAGAATCTGGTAACAACATAGAGGTAAGTGTCTACAGATCATCTTCGCACCCCTAATGCTGGTGTTATGTAGGTTTCCATGTCTGGGGGTCTAGGGGCACCAATGGCTGACACGTGCTGTAACAGTTAAGTGTTGAGGCGACGCAGTGCCGGCGCTTATTACAGTCCGCCTCACATTTCTGTCCCTGCCAAAGTAATTAAAACAAGTTTGTTTTCTTTCCTTATATTAAGTATATTTTCCTTCCGCCCTCTTAAATATTACTCTCCAGCCTCACGCGCTGCAGGATTAGGTAACACTGTGCGGATAACAATAAAGCTTCCTGCAAATCCGTCATTAATATAAGCGGTCAGGCGGCCATAGACAGGAAGGGGCCACAGGGGGAAAAAAAACAAAAAACCATAGGTCCCCCTCCTCCCGGGACCGGTTCATACCACTAAACCCAACAACCCCAAAACTGGAAGTTCAGAACTTGTAGGAGCCTTACAGGTGTCAAAACGCAGAATCCCGGGCCAGTGGCCTTCTTTGGGAGAGGTTCGGCACTAAAAACCACACCAATATACACAAAAACCTGTTAAAAATAAAACACCAGTGTTTTTGACCCTCCCATTGATTTCAATGGGAGAAAAATGATACCTCACGAAAGACAAAACATGTCCCTTATTTTTCAGGCAGATAAAAAAAAAAAACCCAGGACGAAGGATAATCGCCGAAACGTACGTTGGGGTGGCGTCACTCCTGCACTTCCTATTGTTTTAGGTTGGTACTGTGGGGGAGATTTATCAAAACCTGTGCAGAGGAAGAGTGGTGCAGTTGCCCATAGCAACCAATCAGATTGCTTCTTTCATTTTCCACAGGCCTCTTTAGAGGCCTGTGGAAAATGAAAGAAGCAATCTGATTGGTTGCTATGGGCAACTGCACCACTCTTCCTCTGCACAGGTTTTGATAAATCTCCCCCTGTATGTTTTCTGATGCATCTTAAAGGGGTATTCCAGGTGAAAACTTTTTATATATATATATATATATATATATATATATATATATATATATCAACTGGCTCCGGAACGTTAAACAGATTTCTAAATGACTTCTATTAAAAAATCTTAATCCTTCCGATAGTTATTAGCTTCTGAAGTTTTCTGTCTAACTGCTCAATGATGATGTCACGTCCCGGGAGCTGTGCATGATGGGAAAATATCCCCATAGGAACTGCACAGCTCTGGGACGTGAGTCATCAGAGAGAAGGTAGACAGAAAACAACAACTCAACTTCAGAAGCTAATAACTATTGGAAGGATTAAGATTTTTTAATAGAAGTAATTTACACATCTGTTTAACTTTCCGGAGCCAGTTGATATATGAAAAAAAAAAGTTTTGGCCTGGAATACCCCTTTAAAGACTTATGTCTATTTATTTCAATGTACAGCTTTACCCTTTGTCCTTTTTGCACTCTATATTTATCTTCACATGGGTTTGCACTAGTGACGCCCTTTGTTGTCCTGTACCCCCCCCCTTGTCAGTTTCCCCCTTTGTTGTTTTTTAATTCTAAACAATAAAATATTTCTATTTTATCCCTAAATTACTCCATCTTGTCTTTAGTTTTTCCAATACAAGGAATCCATATCTGAAGCCGTTTGTGTACTAGGTTCCCACTTCCATAGTAATATATATTTATCATTCATTTATTATTGATATACTGGTAGAACCTATTAGGTATTGTGCTATTTGCTAATTATTAGATTAAAAAAAACACACAAAAAAAACTTGTTTTTCACAAGTCTTACAAAGAGGGTTTTTTTCAAGCAAACCCATTTACTATTGCAAACCCAACATGTTTGTTTAATTTATTTATCAATGATATAGAGGATGGTAATAACAGCTCTGTTTCTATCTTTGCAGATGACACCAAGCTTTGTAGCACGGTACAGTCTATAGAGGATATGTATATAGAGGGGGGCTGTGTATATAGAGGGGGGGCTGTGTATATAGAGGGGGGGGGGTACAGTCTATAGAGGATGTGTATAGGTTACAAGATGACTTGGATAGACTAAGTGTCTGGGCATCCACTTGGCAAATGAGGTTCAATGTGGATAAATGTAAAGTTATGCATCTGGGTACTAATAACCTGCATGCATCGTATGTCTTAGGGGGGCTGTGTATATAGAGGGGGGGCTGTGTATATAGAGGGGGGCTGTGTATACTAATAACCTGCAGCATCGTATGTCTTAGGGGGGATTAAACTGGCAGAGTCACTGGTAGAGAAGGATCTGGGTGACTTGTAGATCACAGACTACAGAATAGCATGCAATGTCAGGCTGCTGCTTCCAAAGCCGGCAGGATATTGTCATGTATCAAAAGAGGCATGGACTCAAGGGACAGGGACATAATACTCCCCCTTTATAAAGCATTGGTACGGCCTCACCTGGAATATGCTGTTCAGTTTTGGTCGCCTGTTCATAAAAGGGACACTGCGGAGTTGGAAAGGGTGCAGAGACGCGCGACTAAACTAATATGGGGCATGGAACATCTTAGCTATGAAGAGCGATTAAAGGAGTTACAATTGTTTAGTCTTGAGAAGAGACGTTTAAGGGGGAATATGATAAACGTATATAAGTATATAAATGGCCCATGCAAAAAATATGGAGAAAAACTGTTCCAGGTTAAACACCCCCAAAGGACGAGGGGGCACTCCCTCCGTCTGGAGAAGAAAAAGTTTAGTCTCAAGGGGTTTAGTCTCACGCCTTCTTTACCGTGAGGACTGTGAATTTATGGAACGGTCTACCTCAGGAACTGGTCACAGCAGGAACAATTAACAGCTTTAAAACAGGATTAGATACATTCCTGGAACAAAATAACATTAATGCTTATGAAGAAATATAAAATGTCATCCCTTCCCCAATATCGCGCCACACCCCTACCCCTTAATTCCCTGGTTGAACTTGATGGACATATGTCTTTTTTCGACCGTACTAACTATGTAACTATGTAACTATATGTTTTGTCGGGTTGTGCGCCAGAATTTGCGCCAGAATTGAAAAAACCCTGATTAACTCTCCTTTTTGCTAAAAAAAAACCTGAAAAAGGGGCATGGTCACTGGGAAAAAGGGCGTGTTACCGACATTTAAAAAAATAAAATAACATACTTACTAAGGTTTCCACAGAAAATGTGGTGGATTTGAGCTGAGGAAAACCTGACAGATCAGAGCAGGTGTAAAAAAAAGCAAAATGTAGGGAAACCTTAATAAATACCGTGGGAAAAACCCACAAAGAAACCTACACAACACTCTTAGTAAATAAGGGCCAATGGGGAACATTTATCAAAACCTGTGCCGAGGAAAAGTTGCCGAGTTGCCCATAGCAACCAATCGGATCGCTTCTTTCATTTTGCAGAGGCCTTGTTAAAAATGAAAGAAGCGATCTGATTGGTTGCTATGGGCAACTGGGCAACTTTTCCTCAGGACAGGTTTTGATAAATCTCTCCCAATGTGTTTTTATTGTTTGTTTGTTTTTTTGCATCAAGAACCACAGAGATTTTCTCTGAGTGAACGCGCCCTTAGAACTCTGAAAAACTAAAAAGTCTTCCCTAGAGCATGCTTTATTTTGGACCCCAAAAAACCCTTAAAAAAAAAACAACATTGGAAAAGGTCACATAAAAAACACTTAGGGGGAGATTTATCAAAACCTGTGCAAAGGAAAAGTTGCATAGTTGCCCATAGCAACCAATCAGGTCGCTGCTTTCATTTTCCACAAAATGAAAATGAAAGATGCGATCTGATTGGTTGCTATGGGCAACTGGGCAACTTTTACTCAGCACAGGTTTTGATAAATCTCCCCCTAAGGTCATATTCCATTATAAGGTCACAAGAGAGAAAAAGCCAAGAAAAAAATAAATACCCCAAAAAGAAAGGTGGGGGAGATTTCTCAAAACCTGTGTAAAAGATGGCGTGGTGCAGTTGCCCATAGCAACCAATCAACTCGCTTCTTTGATTTTTAAAGATGCCTGTCAAATATAAAAGAAGCGATCTGATTGGTTGCTATAGGCAACCGCACCACTCTCCCTCTACACAGGTTTTGATAAATCTCCCCCCAGTGTTTTTTTTTTAGTTCCCCCCCCCCCCAGAAAAACACACGTCACAGGCTTCTCAAAACTACCTTGTTGCCCATAGCAACCAATAAGAGATCAGCTTTCATTTTACCAGAGCATGTTTCAAAAATGAAAGCTGAGCTCTGATTAGTTGCTACAGGCAACAAGGAAAAGTTTTTGCGCTCTCACACAGTCTTTGCGCTCTCACACATACTGCAGTGTTTTTTTTTTTTGTGTGCCGGCTAAATTTTTTTAAAATTGTTTTTGTTGCCCATAGCAACCAGAGAGCGGCTTTCATTACTCTTAAAAACAACCAACGCTACGCTGTGGTTGGTTGCTATGGGCAACAATGATAGTTTTTCACTCACATTTTTCAGAAATTTACGCTGAATATGTCTTACGGGTTTTTTACAGTTTTGTTTATTTTAGTCACAGCCCCAACCCCCAGGATTAGCAAATGCACTGCACTGCGTAAAAAGCGTAACAAGTCCCGCAGAACGCTCCACCTGTAGAAGTGACTGACAGTAAGGCTATAATCACAAGGTGGAATGTTCGTATGGAAAATTGCCGTGCAGACATTCCACAGACAACGGAGTGGCGGTAGGACATGCCGGTGCTAGGACCGTTCAGAAATGCGCACTCTGGACCAATGGGACGCATGGAAGATTCATGCGGGATTCCGCACGGACATTCTGCTGCGTGAACCCGGCCACAGGCCGGGTTCACGCAGCAGAGTGTCCGTGCGGAATCCCGCATGATTCTGCCGCACGGTCATTCTGCTGCTGTATAAGATGGATAAGCATTTCTGACGCCGCTGTCTGTGGAATGTCCGCACTGACATTTTCCGCGCGGTTATTCCACCATTTGAGCATAGAAAATTGTGCTGCATGCTCCGTACGACAGAGGGCGCATAAGGGAATTCACCCAAAGTATATAATATGCTACTTTATACAAACACTATAAAAATAATAATAATAAAAATAATAATAATAATAATAATAATGAAAATAATAATATAATAATAATAATAATAAATAATAATAATGAAAATAATAATGAAAATAATAATAAATAATAATAATAATACAAATAATGAAAATAATAATAATACAAATAATGAAAATAATAATATAATAATGAAAATAATAATAATAAATAATAATAATGAAAATAATAATAATAATAATAATAATATAATAATAATGAAAATAATAATAATAATATAATAATAATGAAAATAATAATAATAATATAATAATAATGAAAATAATAATGAAAATAATAATAATATAATAATAATGAAAATAATAATAATTAATTATTAGCATTTTATTATCAATATTATTTTTATTATTATCATTGTTTTTACTATTTTTATTATCAATAGTATTATTATTATTATCATTATTATTATCAGCTCAGTAACCTTCACTCATTACCACAGCATCGTGCTCTGCAGAAAAGTTAAGGACCCTTCAACATATGGCTAAGAAGGAGGGACAAATATAACCCAACATCTCCTTTATAGAACAGAACACGGAGGCCAAACAAATCTCTTATTAAAGGGCCCCTGACCAAATACACTCAAACCTATAACAAAAACTATAATAGTACAGCAGTGTTTCAAGAGGAGGGAAACCTGACAAGATGAACATACGTATAAGTCTGCCAGCAGCAAGGAAAAGAACGGGACGAGCAGAGCAGATTGATATATTGTTTTATAGATAAATATTCAGAAACACTTACTGATGAAAATAAGTGTCAAGGAGTCCAGTGGGCAGGCCTAAAAAGTGATTGACAACTGTGCCCAGGAAACCGTATACTGGACTCCTGTATATACTAGCAACAGCTCCAATTTATGATAAAAGATGCAGCTCAGGATCAGTACAGGATAAGTAATGTAATGTATGTACACAGTGACCTCACCAGCAGAATAGTGAGTACAGCTCTGGAGTATAATACAGGATATAACTCAGGATCAGTACAGGATAAGTAATGTAATGTATGTACACAATGACCCCACCAGCAGAATAGTGAGTACAGCTCTGGAGTATAATACCGGATATAACTCAGGATCAGTACAGGATAAGTAATGTAATGTATGTACACAGTGACCTCACCAGCAGAATAGTGAGTACAGCTCCAATTTATGATAAAAGATGCAGCTCAGGATCAGTACAGGATAAGTAATGTAATGTATGTACACAGTGACCCCACCAGCAGAATAGTGAGTACAGCTCTGGAGTATAATACAGGATATAACTCAGGATCAGTACAGGATAAGTAATGTAATGTATGTACACAGTGACCTCACCAGCAGAATAGTGAGTACAGCTCTGGAGTATAATACAGGATATAACTCAGGATCAGTAGAGGATAAGTAATGTAATGTATGTACACAGTGACCTCATCAGCAGAATAGTGAGTACAGCTCTGGAGTATAATACAGGATATAACTCAGGATCAGTACAGGATAAGTAATGTAATGTATGTACACAGTGACCTCATCAGCAGAATAGTCTACAGCTCTGGAGTATAATACAGGATATAACTCAGGATCAGTACAGGATAAGTAATGTAATGTAATGTATGTACACAGTCACCTCACCAGCAGAATAGTGAGTACAGCTCTGGAGTATAATACAGGATATAACTCAGGATCAGTACAGGATAGGTAATGTAATGTATGTACACAGTGACCTCACCAGCAGAATAGTGAGTACAGCTCTGGAGTATAATACAGGATATAACTCAGGATCAGTACAGGATAAGTAATGTAATGTATGTACACAGTGACCTCACCAGCAGAATAGTGAGTGCAGCTCTGGAGTATAATGCAGGATATGTAATCATCTATGAAACAAATAGATGAAGTGGGGGGATTAGTGACCCATCACGGTAGAGAATACTTTGTACCCAGAGTAATAAGGCTCAGTCCCCAGGATTCCAGGCACAGATGAGGCGGCGTGAGAGGAGAGCGAGCGGCTGGGCGCAGGGGGAGAGGAACAGAAATTCAATTTTGAGGAATTATGGTGTCTTCATGGCGCTCTGAGGAAACACAGGCCCTTCTGTCCCTGGAGCGCGGCCAGCTCAAAGTGATTTTAGTTGTTATATAAAAACAGCACACGTGAAACAGGACTAAAAACTCGATTATCTGGTGTTGGAATTGGACTGGGGCAGTTCCAGAGAGAGTGTAATATCCAAAATGAAGAACACATGGCTCCTTCCTAGCAGGGCCAGAGCCTTCATTTTCATAGGAAGAGAAACTGGGCCGAATTGCTGCGGGAAGCGAATAACCATCTGCACAAATAGGGGCAGGGGAGAGATAAGACCGGTGACACACGGGGGTCCATTGGGCCCCCAGATGTAAGAGAACTTAAAGCTTAAACCCCCTTTAAAAAGGTAATATTGATCACACAGCCAGATTTGACTCCTTTTGCATAAAAGTCATCTGCAGAATAGTGAGTGCAGCTCTCGAGCAGAATACAGGATATACAGTCATGGCCGTAAAATGTTGGCACCCCTGATATTTTTCAAGAAAATGAAGTATTTCTCACAGGAAAGGATTGCAGTAACACATGTTTTGCTATACACGTGTTTATTCCCTTTGTGTGTATTGGAACTAAACCAAAAAAGGAAGGAAAAAAAGCAAATTGGACATAATGTCACCAAACTCCAAAAATGGGCTGGACAAAATTATTGGCTCC
Organism: Hyla sarda; assembly: GCF_029499605.1. Lineage (NCBI taxonomy): Eukaryota > Metazoa > Chordata > Amphibia > Anura > Hylidae > Hyla > Hyla sarda. The sequence goes on from NC_079195.1 coordinate 14,594,887, forward strand.
TTAACTTAATATTTGGTTGAACACCCTTTGGAAAAAAAAAAGTGAAATCAGTTCTTCCTATAACCATCAATAAGCTTCTTACACCTCTCAGCCGGAATGTTGGACTCTTCCTTTACAAACTGCTCCAGGTCTCTTATTGGAAGGCGCCTTTTCCCAACAGTAATTATAAGATCTCTCCACAGGTGATCAATGGGATTTAGATCTGGACTCATTGCTGACACTTCAGAACTCTCCAGCACTTTGTTGTCATCCATTTCTGGGGGCTTTCTGACACTGGGCTGTACAGTGCGACCCAAAATCCATTGGTAATCCTCAGATTTCATGATGCCTTGTACACATTCAAGGTCCCCAAAACATCATTGAACTCCCCCATATTTCACTGTAGGTACTGTGTTCTTTTCTTTGTAGGCCTTATTCCGTTTTCGGTAAACAGTAGAATGATGCGCTTTACCAAAAAGATCTATTTTGGTCTCATCTGTCCACAAGACGTTTTCCCAGTAGGATTTTGGTTACTCAAGTTCATTTTGGCAAAATGCAGTCTTTCTTTTTTATGTCTCTATGTCAGCAGTGGGGTCCTCCTGGGTCTCCTCCATAGTGGGGTCCTCCTAGGTCTCCTCCATAGTGGGGTCCTCCTGGGTCTCCTCCATAGTGGGGTCCTCCTGGGTCTCCTCCATAGTGGGGTCCTCCTGGGTCTCCTCCATAGTGGGGTCCCCCTGGGTCTCCTCCGTAGTGGGGTCCCCCTGGGTCTCCTCCATAGTGGGGTCCTCCTGGGTCTCCTCCATAGTGGGGTCCTCCTGGGTCTCCTCCGTAGTGGGGTCCCCCTGGGTCTCCTCCATAGTGGGGTCCTCCTGGGTCTCCTCCATAGTGGGGTCCTCCTGGGTCTCCTCCATAGCGTTTCATTTCATATAAATGTGGACGGATAGTTTGCGCTGACACTGATGCTCCCTGAGCCTGCAGGACAGCTTGAATATCTTTGGAACTTGTTTGGGGCTGCTTATCCACCATCCGGACTATCCTGCGTTGACACCTTTCATCAATTATTCTCTTCCGTCCACGCCCAGGGAGATTATCTACAGTGCCATGGGTTGTAATCTTCTTGATAATGTTGCGCACTGTGGACAAAGGCAAATCTAGATCTCTGGAGATGGACTTGTAACCTTGAGATTGTTGATATTTTTCCACAATTTTGGTTCTCAAGTCCTCAGACAGTTCTCTTCTCCTCTTTCTGTTGTCCATGCTTAGTGTGGCACACACAGACACACAATGCAAAGACTAAGTGAACTTCTCTCCTTTTTATCTGCTTTCAGGTGTGATTTTTATGTTGCCCACTCCTGTTACTTGCCCCCAGGTGAGTATAAAGGAACATCACATGCTGGAAACAATCTTATTTTTCTACAATTTTTAAAGGGTGCCAATAATTTTGTCCGGACCATTTTTGGAGTTTGGTGACATTATGTCCAATTTGCTTTTTTTTCTCCCTTTTTTGGTTTAGTTCCAATACACACAAAGGGAATAAACATGTGTAGAGCAAAACCTGTGTTACTGCAATCCTTTTCTGTGAGAAATACTTCATTTTCTAGTAATTTCTAGATAATGAATGTAATGTATACACCCAGTGACACTGTTTCTGTGCAGACTTTCGCATGGTGATCAGACAATGTTGTATCATGTGAATACACTCTTAGAGAAGGATATACTCAGTACAGAGGCAGAATACAGGAGGTGGTGATGGCTGAGGAGGGATGAGGAGCACTAACCATAAACCAAGGCAGAATCTTTATTGGGGCTGTGAGACATTGATCCTGACCAGGCTGATGAACGCACCAGAGCGCAGCCGGAATAGATGATGTTTGTATTTTGGAAATGATGAGACCAGGACTGAACCTTAAATCATGACAGATGCTGAGATACCACTGGAAAGAGGCGCCGCACGCAATCCTTATGTTCCAGCAGCTCAGCTATAGTCCTAGATCTGATCATAACACGATCAGTACAGGATAAGTAATGTAATGTATGTACACAGTGATCTCACCAGCAGAATAGTGAGTACAGCTCTGGAGTATAATACAGGATATAACTCAGGATCACTACAGGATAAGTAATGTAATGTATGTACACAGTGACCTCACCAGCAGAATAGTGAGTACAGCTCTGGAGTATAATACAGGATATAACTCAGGATCACTACAGGATAAGTAATGTAATGTATGTACACAGTGATCTCACCAGCAGAATAGTGAGTACAGCTCTGGGGTATAATACAGGATATAACTCAGGATCAGTACAGGATAAGTAATGTAATGTATGTACACAGTGACCTCACCAGCAGAATAGTGAGTACAGCTCTGGAGTATAATACAGGATATAACTCAGGATCAGTACAGGATAAGTAATGTAATGTATGTACACAGTGACCTCACCAGCAGAATAGTGAGTACAGCTCTGGGGTATAATATAGGATATAACTCAGGATCAGTACAGGATAAGTAATGTAATGTATGTACACAGTGACCTCACCAGCAGAATAGTGAGTACAGCTCTGGAGTATAATACAGGATATAACTCAGGATCAGTACAGGATCAGTAATGTAATGTATGTACACAGTGACCCCACCAGCAGAATAGTGAGTACAGCTCTGGAGTATAATACAGGATATAACTCAGGATCAGTACAGGATAAGTAATGTAATGTATGTACACAGTGATCTCACCAGCAGAATAGTGAGTACAGCTCTGGAGTATAATACTGGATATAACTCAGGATCAGTACAGGATAAGTAATGTAATGTATGTACACAGTGACCTCACCAGCAGAATAGTGAGTACAGCTCTGGAGTATAATACAGGATATAACTCAGGATCAGTACAGGATAAGTATTGTAATGTAAGTACACAGTGACCTCACCAGCAGAATAGTGAGTGCAGCTCTGGAGTATAATACAGGATATAACTCAGGATCAGTACAGGATAAGTAATGTAATGTATGTACACAGTGACCTCACCAGCAGAATAGTGAGTACAGCTCTGAAGTATAATACAGGATATAACTCAGGATCAGTACAGGATAAGTAATGTAATGTATGTACACAGTGACCTCACCAGCAGAATAGTGAGTGCAGCTCTGGAGTATAATACAGGATATAACTAGGATCAGTACAGGATAAGTAATGTAATGTATGTACACAGTGACCTCACCAGCAGAATAGTGAGTACAGCTCTGGAGTATAATACAGGATATAACTCAGGATCAGTACAGAATACGTAATGTAATGTATGTACACAGTGACCCCACCAGCAGAATAGTGAGTACAGTTCTGGAGTATAATACAGGATATAACTCAGGATCAGTACAGGATAAGTAATGTAATGTACGTACACAGTGACCTCACCAGCAGAATAGTGAGTACAGCTCTGGGGTATAATATAGGATATAACTCAGGATCAGTACAGGATAAGTAATGTAATGTATGTACACAGTGACCTCACCAGCAGAATAGTGAGTACAGCTCTGGAGTATAATACAGGATATAACTCAGGATCAGTACAGGATCAGTAATGTAATGTATGTACACAGTGACCCCACCAGCAGAATAGTGAGTACAGCTCTGGAGTATAATACAGGATATAACTCAGGATCAGTACAGGATAAGTAATGTAATGTATGTACACAGTGATCTCACCAGCAGAATAGTGAGTACAGCTCTGGAGTATAATACAGGATATAACTCAGGATCAGTACAGGATAAGTAATGTAATGTATGTACACAGTGACCTCACCAGCAGAATAGTGAGTACAGCTCTGAAGTATAATACAGGATATAACTCAGGATCAGTACAGGATAAGTAATGTAATGTATGTACACAGTGACCTCACCAGCAGAATAGTGAGTACGGGGTATAATACAGGATATAACTCAGGATCAGTACAGGATAAGTAATGTAATGTATGTACACAGTGATCTCACCAGCAGAATAGTGAGTACAGCTCTGGAGTATAATACAGGTTATAACTCAGGATCAGTACAGGATCAGTAATGTAATGTATGTACACAGTGACCCCACCAGCAGAATAGTGAGTGCACAGTACATGTAGATTTGTTTCTATAACACGATGTCCTAGGTGATTGGACTATTTTAGACGATTACTGGGACTTCTCTATATCTGTAATTTGCATTTATCCACAAAGCCAAATGCTAGAATTATTTGTCCTTGTGACATTCATGAATAGTATGAGGAGAACAATAGGATGAATTTGGCTCTAGAACAGGAGTATATACACCAGCCAAATATCCTAAAGGAACGCTATGCTGACTACACGGACCTGCCAGGAATCTAAGTACACAAGACTGCAAATAGACAGTGCAACAGCCCATACTATACACCAGGGCTTCCCATCCAGTGTTCCTCCAGCTGTGGCAAAACTACAACACCCAGCATGCCTGGACAGCCAAAGGCTGTCCTGGCATGCTGGGCGTTGCAGTTTTGCAACAGCTGGAGGCACACTGGTTGGAAAGCACTGCTATACAGTATCACATATGAGGCTGAGACACGTGGGCTCCACAGACACAATCACATATATGTGTTTAGATACTGTTTAGATACAGTAGGTCAGCAGACAGTATCACACATGGTAGGTTTAGATACAGTAGGTCAGCAGACAGTATAACACATGGTGGGTTTAGATACAGTAGCTCAGCAGACAGAATCACACATGGTAGGTTTAGATACAGTGCTTTATCAAACAGTACCATACATGGTAGGTTTAGATACAGTATCTAAGCAAACAGTATTAAATGTTATAGGTTTAGATAAAGTAGCTTCAGCAAACAGTATCACACGGTAGGTTTAGATACAGTAGCTCAGCAGACGGTATCACGCATGGTAGTTTTAGATAAAATAGTTCAGCAGAAAGTATATCTTGATAGGTTTAGATACAGAAGCTAATCAAACAGTATCACACATGGGAGGGTTGTATATAGCAGCTCAGCAGACAGTATATCATGATAGGTTAAGATACAGTGGCTCTGCAGACAGTATCACACATGGTAGGTGTAGATACAGTAGCTCAGCAGAAAGTATATCCTGATAGGTTTAGATACAGAAGCTAAGCAAACAGTATCACACATGGGAGGATTGGATATAGTAGCTCAGCAGATAGTATATCCTGATAGGTTTAGATACAGTGGCTCAGCAGACAGTATCACACATGGTAGGTGTAGATACAATAGCTCAGCAGACATTGTATCATGATAGATTTAGATACAGCAGCTCAGCAGACAGTATCACACATGGTAGGTGTAGATACAGTAGCTCAGCAGAAAGTATATCCTGATAGGTTTAGATACAGCGGCTCAGCAGATAGTATCACACATGGTAGGTGTAGATACAGTCGCTCAGCAGATATTGTATCATGATAGATTTAGATACAGTAGCTCAGCAGACATTGTATCATGATAGATTTAGATACAGTGGCTCAGCAGACATTGTATCATGATAGATTTAGATACAGTAGCTCAGCAGACATTGTATCATGATAGATTTAGATACAGTGGCTCAGCAGACATTGTATCATGATAGATTTAGATACAGTAGCTCAGCAGACATTGTATCATGATAGATTTAGATACAGTGGCTCAGCAGACAGTATCACACATGGTAGGTGTAGATACAGTAGCTCAGCAGACATTGTATCATGATAGATTTAGATACAGTAGCTCAGCAGACATTGTATCATGATAGATTTAGGTACAGTAGCTCAGCAGACATTGTATCATGATAGATTTGGATACACTAGCTCAGCAGACATCGTATCATGATAGATTTAGATACAGTAGCTCAGCAGACATCGTATCATGATAGATTTAGATACAGTAGCTCAGCAGACATTGTATCATGATAGATTTAGATACAGTAGCTCAGCAGACATTGTATCATGATAGGTTTAGATACAGTAGCTCAGCAGACATTGTATCATGACAGATTTAGATACAGTGGCTCAGCAGACAGTATCACATCTGATGCTATGTAAATAATTGTATATCTACTGGTATACACTTGGCCCCAGGGCAGCAGATAGGTCCCCGGCGGCGGGGGGAGGAGCAGCAGTTTTGCAGCAATCACTTGAGAAAATAAATATGTAACATAAAACGATGTTAATCAGCAGCAGATCCCTGGATGCGGTTACGGGAATACGGGGCGGAAAAGTGCGATCACAAAACCGCCCCCCTCCCTCCTCGACAGTTACAGAACAGAGCCCGGGACATATACAACCACATAAATATATAGGATGTGGCCTCGGATTCCTGAGGGGCCACACTGTTATTTTCTGGGATCTCGGCATCATCTGTAAACACGGAATAAATCTGTCGCTAAGACAGAAACCTCCATAAATTGTTCGCGCTTTTCCCCCATGCTGGATGTTCTGCCGCCCATTTAATCTATATAGTTAATAACCCAGGTTCCTCCGCTCAGAGTTCACAAAGGTGGAACTTCACCCCTGGATTTAAAGAAATTCTGCTCTTTTTGGGGAAACCCCCTCTCCCCGAAAAGGAATAAATCCATATAACAGTGTTTCCCAACCAGGATACCTTAAAGGGGTACTCCGGTGGAAAAGGTTTTTTTTTTAAATCAACTGGTGGAAGAAAGTTAAACAGATTTGTAAATGACTTCTATTAAAAATCTTAATCCTTCCAGTACTTATCAGCTGCTGAATACTACAGAGGAAATTATTTTCTTTTTGGAACACAGTGCTCTCTGCTGACATCATGAGCACAGTGCTCTCTGCAGAATCACAAGCACAGTGCTCTCTGCTGACATCTCTGTCCATTTTAGGAACTGTCCAGAGTAAGAGAAAATCCCCATAGCAAACATATGCTGCTCTGGACAGTTCCTAAAATGGACAAAAATGGACAGAGATGTCAGCAGAGAGCACTGCGCTCGTGATGTCAGCAGAGAGCACTGTGCTCATGATGTCAGCAGAGAGCACTGTGTTCCAAAAAGAAAATAATTTCCTCTGTAGTATTCAGCAGCTAATAAGTACTGGAAGGATTAAAATTATTTTATAGAAGTAATTCACAAATCTGTCTAACTTTTTTGGCACCAGTTGATTTAAAAAAAAAACTTAAAAAAGTTCTCTACCGGAGTACCCCTTTAAGCAGTTGCAAAACTACAACTACCAGTATGCTGGGAGTTGTAGTTTTGCAACAACTGGAGGCACACTGGTGGGAAATGCTGTAATAAGGGATTTCTTCCTTGTTTTCTAGGGGCATGCGGACAGGGGGTTTCCCAAAAAAGAGCAGAATTTCTTTAAATCCAGAGGTGGAGTTCAATCATTGTGAACTCTGAGCAGAGGAATCTGGGTTATTAAAGGGGTATTCCAGGAAAAAACTTTTTTTTTATATATATATATATATATATATATATATATATATATATATATATATATCAACTGGCTCCAGAAAGTTAAACAGATTTGTAAATGACTTCTATTAAAAAAACCTTAATCCTTTCAGTACTTATGAGCTGATGAAGTTGAGTTGTTCTCTGATGACACCTGTCTCGGGAACCGCCCAGTTTAGAAGCAAATCCCCATAGCAAAACCTCTTCTACTCTGTGCAGTTCCCGAGACAAGCAGAGATGTCAGCAGAGAGCACTGTTGCCAGACAGAAAAGAACAACTCAACTTCAGCAGCGGATAATTATTGGAAGGATTAAGATTTTAGAAATCCGTTTAAAGGGGTAATCCAGGAAAAGATAAACAGAGCTAATTTCTTTAAAAAACAGCTCCACGTCTGTCCCCAGGTTGTGTGTGGTATTACAACTTGGCTCCATTCACTTCAACGGAACTAGGCTGCAGAACCACACCCAACCTGGGGACAGACGGGGAACCGTTTTTAAAAGAAATTAGCTTTGTTTTTCTATTTCTGGATAACCCCTTTAACTTTCTGGAGCCAGTTGATTTAAAAAAAAAAAGTTTTTTCCTGGAATACCCCTTTAACTATAGGTTTCCTTTACTTCTCTCCAGTGTTTAGACAAGCGGGATTAGCGAGGTCGGCCCTAAATCCTGCCGCCTGACAGACGGGGGTCGCAGGTCACATGTTCTGGGGACACATATACAATGACAGGAAGTGCAATAATATTCAATGTATCCTGGAGCCCACCATGAACTTCTACCTCATTCTGGGTTACTTGAACTTACAGAAAGTTTTAACTCCTGAGAAAGTTGGGTGACAAGTGATATGGCTGTCATAGAGTCCAACAGTCCTGAAGGCCCAGCGTGTCTGGTTCAGGACTCCTGGAAAGCTGGGTGACCACCAGTGGGTCATGGTTCACTAGTCTTTCTTGTCATATATAATAGTTTCCTAAGCAGCACCGACCTGTCAGCAAAACTTCACCACCGGGGCGGGTGATGATGGACAGAGAAGGTCCACCCGCCCGGAGGGCAGCGAATGACCAACACCAGGGTGAGGAAGAGGAGGAGCGGCGGCACGATGGATGGAGAGCGGTCAGCAAAACTGAGAAACCAGGGGGAACAGTCAGGATACACAGCATGATGGGAGTGATACTGTGTATGAGATAATGGGGACAGCAATGATGGGAGTGATACTGTGTATGAGATAATGGGGACAGCAATGATGGGAGTGATACTGTGTATGAGATAATGGGGACAGCAATGATGGGAGTGATACTGTGTATAAGATAATGGGGACAGCAATGATGGAAGTGATACTGTGTATGAGATAATGGGGACAGCAATGATGGGAGTGATACTGTGTATAAGATAATGGGGACAGCAATGATGGAAGTGATACTGTGTATGAGATAATGGGGACAGCAATGATGGAAGTGATACTGTGTATGAGATAATGGGGACAGCAATGATGGAAGTGATACTGTGTATGAGATAATGGGGACAGCAATGATGGGAGTGATACTGTGTATGAGATAATGGGGACAGTAATGATGGGAGTGATACTGTGTATGAGATAATGGGGACAGCAATGATGGGAGTGATACTGTGTATGAGATAATGGGGACAGTAATGATGGGAGTGATACTGTGTATGAGATAATGGGGACAGTAATGATGGGAGTGATACTGTGTATGAGATAATGGGGACAGTAATGATGGGAGTGATACTGTGTATGAGATAATGGGGACAGTAATGATGGGAGTGATACTGTGTATAAGATAATGGGGACAGCAATGATGGGAGTGATACTGTGTATGAGATAATGGGGACAGCAATGATGGGAGTGATACTGTGTATGAGATAATGGGGACAGTAATGATGGGAGTGATACTGTGTATGAGATAATGGGGACAGTAATGATGGGAGTGATACTGTGTATAAGATAATGGGGACAGTAATGATGGGAGTGATACTGTGTATGAGATAATGGGGACAGCAATGATGGGAGTGATCCTGTGAATGAGATAATGCGGACAGCAATGATGGGAGTGATACTGTGTATGAGATAATGGGGACAGCAATGATGGGAGTGATACTGTGTATGAGATAATGGGGACAGTAATGATGGGAGTGATACTGTGTATGAGATAATGGGGACAGTAATGATGGGAGTGATACTGTGTATAAGATAATGGGGACAGTAATGATGGGAGTGATACTGTGTATGAGATAATGGGGACAGCAATGATGGGAGTGATACTGTGTATGAGATAATGGGGACAGCAATGATGGGAGTGATCCTGTGAATGAGATAATGCGGACAGCAATGATGGGAGTGATACTGTGTATGAGATAATAGGGACAGCAATGATGGGAGTGATACTGTGTATGAGATAATGGGGACAGCAATGATGGGAGTGATACTGTGTATGAGATAATGGGGACAGTAATGATGGGAGTGATACTGTGTATGAGATAATGGGGACAGTAATGATGGGAGTGATACTGTGTATGAGATAATGGGGACAGTAATGATGGGAGTGATTATACCCCGATCTCTCAACTATTACACTGGGACCAGGATCAGTATCTGCTCCATTTGTGGGGAACCTCAAAGAATTCACAAGGAGATGGGGAGAACATACAGTGTCCAGATAAGACCCCTGGATGTA
>NC_079195.1:14609969-14664969 GCF_029499605.1 Hyla sarda
ACAGGAGAAGTGGTACTGTGCAGTGTATATATATATACAGGGGAGGAGAAGTGGTACTGTGCAGTGTATATATATACAGGACAGGAGAAGTGGTACTGTGCAGTGTATATATATACAGGACAGGAGAAGTGGTACTGTGCATTGTATATATATACAGGACAGGAGAAGTGGTACTGTGCAGTGTATATATATATACAGGACAGGAGAAGTGGTACTGTGTAGTATATATATACAGGACAGGAGAAGTGGTACTGTGCAGTGTATATATACAGAATAAGAGCAGATACTGAAGATTACACACAGTATACAGGACAGGAGAAGTGGTACTGTGCAGTGTATATATATACAGGACAGGAGAAGTGGTACTGTGCAGTGTATATATATACAGGACAGGAGAAGTGGTACTGTGCAGTGTATATATATACAGGACAGGAGAAGTGGTACTGTGCAGTGTATATATATACAGGACAGGAGAAGTGGTACTGTGCAGTGTATATATATATACAGGACAGGAGAAGTGGTACTGTGCAGTGTTTTATATCACAATCTAACATAGTCCTAAACTCCATTTTCCCGGTCGGCTGCGGTGACAACAAGTAACATCTGTGTGCGGAGCCATCAATACACGTTCCGCCTGGCGAAGTTTTTATTGGGTCATTTGCCCAGTACAACCTCCCCAACAGGACTCAGTACATCTTATTGTCAGTCTAGCTGAGCACAGCCATTAGTAAGGCGCGTGGATCGGCGAACGTGGCGGCCTGCTATCAGTCAGCGCACGAGGAGCGGGGGGGGGGGCATCCGCAGACTAATGTTCGCTCGTACATCATTCACAAATTGGTCCAAATGAATTACACACGGCTCTGCTTAACATTACGAGGTTTAAATGGATTTTCTCTCCCCGGCTCTGCCCTATAATTGTGTTTATCCATCTTGCCGAGGCGCAGCTCGCGCCCTGCGAACATCGGGCCCCTGGCCGGCGCGGCGTTTTTCTGCTCCACTGGCGGATTCGCCATCGGATCATAACAGGTAATTCAAACAACAATTAGGCTGATGACAGACGGTATATCAATGTCCGCCCCCCTCCGCCGCCCCCTACAGCCAAGATGAATGACTTGCAACAGCCTTCAATCTCAATCATCGCAGCGCCGGGACGGTGTGCTCCGCGGCTGCATCGGTACGGACGGTCAGCCGCGCGTCTGTACGTCTCCATCCTTTACAGGAGGTTTAAAAAAAAATGTGCGCGTTAAACTTTGGCGCAAAATGCAGTGTGAACATGGCCGAACCGAAGTTCAAGAATTCCAGTGTAAAAACTGATTACAGGTCCTCTGTTGCACTCCCTATAACAGTGGTCTTCAAACTGTGGACCTCCAGCTGTTGCAAAACTACAACTCCCAGCATGCCCGGACAGCCAACGGCTGTCCGGGCATGCTGGGAGTTGTAGTTTTGCAACAGCTGGAGCCACCACGTTTGTTAAACACTGCTTTATAGATTGTTGACTTTTGCAGTATGGTGCGGATAATAGTGCATGCTCTGTGCAGTTGTTTCCAGCATTCTATCATTGTTGTAGTTAGTTTTGTTTCTAGTCAGTTTGGGCATGCTGGGAGTTGTAGTCTTGCAACAGCTGGAGGCACCACGTTTGTTAAACACTGCTTTACAGATTGCTGACTTTTGCAGTATGGTGCGGATTATAGTTCATGCTCCGTGCAGTTGTTTCCAGCATTCTATGATTGTTGTAGTTAATTTTGTTTCTAGTCAGTTTGGGCATGCTGGGAGTTGTAGTTTTGCAACAGCTGGAGGCACCACGTTTGTTAAACACTGCTTTATAGATTGCTGACTTTTGCAGTATGGTGCGGATTATAGTTCATGCTCTGTGCAGTTGTTTCCAGCATTCTATGATTGTTGTAGTTAGTTTTGTTTCTAGTCAGTTTGGGCATGCTGGGAGTTGTAGTTTTGCAACAGCTGGAGGCACCACATTTGGTAAACACTGCTTTTTAGATTGCTGACTTTTGCAGAAGAGTGCGGATTATAGTGCATGCTCTGTGCAGTTGTTTCCAGCATTCTATGATTGTTTCCTGGCACCTTGTTGAAGTTAGTTTGGTTTCTCATCAGTCTGGGCATGCTGGGAGTTATATTTTTGCAACAGCTGGAGGCACCACGTTTGTTAAACACTGCTTTATAGATTGCTGACTTTTGCAGTATGGTGCGGATTATAGTGCATGCTCTGTGCAGTTGTTTCCAGCATTCTATCATTGTTGTAGTTAGTTTTGTTTCTAGTCAGTTTGGACATGCTGGGAGTTGTAGTTTTGCAACAGCTGGAGGCACCACGTTTGTTAAACACTGCTTTATAGATTGCTGACTTTTGCAGTATGGTGCGGATTATAGCTCATGCTCTGTGCAGTTGTTTCCAGCATTCTATCATTGTTGTAGTTAGTTTTGTTTCTAGTCAGTTTGGGCATGCTGGGAGTTGTAGTTTTGCAACAGCTGGAGGCACCACGTTTGTTAAACACTGCTTTATAGATTGCTGACTTTTGCAGTATGGTGCGGATTATAGTTCATGCTCTGTGCAGTTGTTTCCAGCATTCTATGATTGTTGAAGTTAGTTTGGTTTCTCATCAGTCTGGCCATGCTGGGAGTTATATTTTTGCAACAGCTGGAGGCACCATGGTTGTTAAACACGGCTTTAAATATTGCTGTCTTTTGCAGCATAGTGCGTACTATAGTGTGTGCTCCGTCCAGTTGTTTCTGGCATTCTATATTACCTAGTGTCTTGTTGTAGTCAGTTTTGTTTCTAGTCAGTCCAACTTCCCAGAGCAGGAGATTTGCTATGACGATTTGCTCCTACTCCGGACAGTTCCTGATATGGACAGAGGTGTCGGCAGAGAGCACTGTGGTCAAACTGGAAAGAAATTCAAAAAGCAAAGAACTTCCTGTGGAGCATACAGCAGCTGATATGTACTGGAAGAATTAAGATTTTTAAATAGAAGTAATTTACAAATCTGTTTAACTTTCTGGCACCAGTTGATTTAAAAGAAAATGTCTTTCAGCGGAGTACCCCTTTAAGGATTTACAAAACAAAAAACAATCAAGTAAACAATAAAAAAAAAAAACGTGTCCACAAATTTGTAGCGTGTCGCTTATTATTTTAGGCAATAAAATGCAATTTTTTTCCCATACGCTGTGTGCATGGGCAACCACTATACCATAGATCTACATAGAGAACATTTATTTGCATAAATTTTTTTTTTTTAAATACGGAGGCAAATTTGAATTTCAATATTTTTTTTATTCCAATAGACCTAAAAATACAGTGTGTGAACACGGCCTTACTGTCCTACAGTATCTCCGAAGTGATATCAGCACTAGAGATGAGCGAACTTACAGTAAATTCGATTCGTCACGAACTTCTCGGCTCGGCAGTTGATGACTTTTCCTGCATAAATTAGTTCAGCTTTCCGGTGCTCCGGTGGGCTGGAAAAGGTGGATACAATCCTAGGAGACTCTTACCTAGGACTGTATCCACCTTTTCCAGCCCACCGGAGCACCGGAAGGCTGAACTAATTTACGCAGGATAAGTCATCAACTGCCGAGCCGAGAAGTTCGTGACGAATCGAATTTACTGTACGTTCGCTCATCTCTAATCAGCACCTGAAATAAAAATCTTTATCGTAGGAGGATTCCACCGAATCAGCGGCGCCAATTTACAGTACAAGGCAAAGGGCAGTGGGAGGATTCCTGGGCCGGCGGCCATTCTCCTTCCCAATGACCCAAAGTAAACAGATGATTAGCAGCGGTGACCTCACCAACACCAGATAGCTGCACCTGAGCGGGCGGCCGGACCCACCCAGTGACAACATGACTCAGGACTGTGAAATGTAGATAGCAGGAGTTCTGCGCACTCATTCACATCCTGAGATAGGAGGAGGGAGGGGGAGGCTGAGCGCTCAGCACAATCATCTATCTGGAATAGATCAGCTGCCACATAACCTGGAATTAAACCAATCACAATGCCAGACACCGGCTCTGAATGAAGCCAGGCCGCGCCAATGTGTCACTCCGGCCTCCAACAATACAGTCATTTGCGTCTATGGACACAGAAATGACTATAATTTACTATTAGGCTACGGACAGACACAGCTGTTTAGGATTTTTTTAAGTTTTAAATAGTATGTATTAGTATATACTTGCCGTTTGGGCCAAAAACCTCCACACTCCTTGAATGGTATCTTTATAGGCCAAAAACGCTACAGTCAGATGTTATCTGGGAGTCAATAGGGAAGTGGTCTCCAAACTGTGGCCCTACAGATGTTGAAAAACTCCAATATCATGCCCGGACTGACTAGAACAGTGTTTCCCAGCCAGGGTGCCTCCAGCTGTTGCAAAACTGCAAATCCCAGCATGCCCAGACAGCATTTTGCTGTCTGGGCATGCTGGGAGTTGCAGTTTTGCAACAGCTGGAGGCACCCTGGCGGGGAAACACTGGACTAGAAACAAACTGATTACAAGGCACTAGGAAACACACCTAGAATGCTGGACTCACCTGTACAGAGCATACACTATAATCTGCACCGTACTGCAAAAGTCATCAATCTATAAAGCAGTGTTTAACAACCATTGTGCCTCCAGCTGTTGCAAAACTGTAACTCCCAGCATGTCTGTACTGACTAGAAACAAAACTGATTACAACAATGCACTAGGAAACACACCTAGAATGCGGGACCCACCTGCACAGATCATACTCTATAATCCGCACCATACTACAAAAGCCAGGAATCTAAAAAGCAGTATTTAACAACCATTGTGCCTCCAGCTGTTGCAAAACTACAACTCCCAGCATGTCAGTACAGACTAGAAACAAAACTGATTACAATAATGCACTAGGAAACACACCTAGAATGCAGGACACCCCTGTACAGAGCATACACTATAATCCGCACCGTACTGCAAAAGACAGCAATCCATAAAGCAGTGTTTAACAACCGAGGTTCCTCTAGGTGTTACAAAACTATAACTCCCAGCATGCCCGGACAGCTGTTGGCTCCAAAGTTTAGAGACAACCGTAATAGAGAAGAGTGAAAGGGTGCAAAGAGCAAAAAATAAAAAATAAAATGCTGGCTGCAGCATTTTTGGCCCCAAAAAAACAGTACATGGTGAGTAGAGTGTTTTTTTTTTGTTTGGTGTTTTTTTTGTTGTTTTTTAACACAAAATGCACTTTCTGTTTTCCGCTTTGTGTCTGACAGCGATTCCCAGGGATCTCCTGGTGCACGGAGATAGAAAAGGATCGGTGCTGATAAAGGCAAAAAAAAAATTCAATTACCATATCAAGAGCTAAAAACATCAACAGCACAAAGGTCTGTGGTGCTCCTGATTGTTACAGTGTGTCAGCGCAGGAGATATGTATCAGTCTGGACTGGAGGCTGCCCGAGGATAGTCCAGGCTGGATACAATAACAAATCCTCATCTGTCTCTACAGATTCAATTGTGAAAATCATGAAGGATATTGGAAAATTCCTTCATGTGGCCCTGAATCACCTATGGACCCTATGGGCTCACACTGCAGAAAATCTGCGGAATGTGCGCTGAATTCTCATATTAAATTCCATAGTGTGAACATATCCTATATTAAGAAAGAAAAACTTTTGGGTATTAAAAAGAGAAGAGAACCCCCTGTTGTATTCTGCCTTGTGATCTGCTCATATTCTACTGGTATGCTCCTCCCCTTTGTCTGCTCTCTGGTAGCTCCTCCCCTTTGTCCACTGCTTGTCTGCTCCTCCCTGCAGTGGGTGGAGTTTATACGCTGCCTGTATATGTATCACAATGCATCATATAGTTATAATGTGTCACAATGTATCCTATAGCTTTAATGTATCCTATAGTAATTATTTATCACAATGTATCATATAGTTATAATGTATCATGACATATCGAATAGTTAAAAGGTATTGCAATATATTCTCTAGTTAGGATGTATCACAATGTATCCTATAGTAATTATTTATCACAATGTATCATATAATTATAATGTATCATGACATATCGTATAGTTAAAAGGTATCGCAATATATTCTATAGTTATTATGTATCACAATGTATCCTATAGTTATGATGTATCACAATGTATCCTATAGTTATTAAGTATCACAATGTATCCTATAGTTATGATGTATCACAATGTATCATATTGTTATAATGTATCACGATATATATATATATATATATATATATATATATATATATATATATAGTTATTATGTATCACAATGTATCCTATAGTTATTATGTATCACAATGTATCATATTGTTATAATGTATCACGATATATAGTTATTATGTATCACAATGTATCCTATAGTTATGATGTATCACAATGTATCATATTGTTATAATGTATCACGATATATAGTTATTAAGTATCACAATGTATCCTATAGTTATGATGTATCACAATGTATCCTATAGTTAGGATGTATCACAATGTATCCTATAGTTATGATGTATCACAATGTATCCTATAGTTATTATGTATCACAATGTATCATATTGTTATAATGTATCACGACATATATAGTTATTAAGTATCACAATGTATCCTATAGTTAGGATGTATCACAATGTATCCTATAGTTATTATGTATCACAATGTATCATATTGTTATAATGTATCACGACATATGATATAGTTATTAAGTATCACAATGTATCCTATAGTTAGGATGTATCACAATGTATCCTATAGTTATTATGTATCACAATGTATGATATTGTTATAATGTATCACGACAAATATAGTTATTATGCATCACAATGTATCCTATAGTCTTACAACTCAGTGCTAATCCATCGTAGTTATGATGTATCACAATGTATTAGATCAGTGTTTCCCAACCAAGGTGCCTCCAGCTGTTGCAAAACGACAACTCCCAGCATGCCCGGACAGCCAAAGGCTGTCCGGGCATGCTGGGAGTTGTAGTTTTGCAACAAATAAGATCTTCCACTTGAAGCAGGTTGTAAACTGTAATTGCTCTGCTATACACTCTTTCACTTGCAGCAGGTTGTAAACTGGTGATTTGTGTGTGGGTAAGGCTGCTGGGAGTTGTAGTTTTGCAACAGCTGGAGGCACCCTGGTTGGGAATTATTGTATTAGATAGTTACAATGTATCATATAGTTATGTATCACATAAATCTCGTGTACAGTATATATCCTATATATTATCATGTATGCTATAGTTCTGCTGTATCACAATGTATCCAATAGTCTTACACCTCAATGATAACCCGGGTGAACTAATAGACAGAGTTATCCATGTATAACAATGTATCACAGTCTCCATGTGACATCTCTCGGTCTCCACACATATGATTTTCACATGAGAATTAAATGTAAATATAAAACCGAAAAAAAGCCCTGATGGAACTTTGTGGCCCTCAGCGGGAGGTTCAGCTCTGCATGTTATCATGTGAAGGAAAGTATCACAAGGAGCATTCATACCGATATCTGCTTATAATTCTGTAACGTTCTGACCACTCCACGAGTTATTTTCAGCCGCAGCTGAAGGGCACCCTAGGGTGCACAGATGGATGCAGTTACAGGACTTCACTTAACCCCTCCGACACCGTGTGCACAAAAGACATTAAGAAGCCATGTAATGACAGTAACCATCCTGTGAGAGCGCCACCGAGTGCGCACATTTATTGTATAGTTATAAGTATTATTTCATATAAATTATAATAACAAAAAAAATCTATATATCTCATCTATCTCATATCTATCTATCTCATCTATCTCATATCTATCTAACTATCTATCTATCCATCTATCTATCTATCTCATATCTATCTATCTATCTCATACCTATCTATCTATCTATCTCATATCTATCTATCTCATATCTATCTATCTATCTATCTCATATCTACCCATCTATCTATCTGTCTATCTCTTATTCATATCTCATATGTTTAGAATTCTCATTTTTCGGAAACTGAATAATGGTGTATATATCCCCTTTGAGCCGTATGGTCTGCCTCTATGGCACATCCGCCCTTGGTCCTGACACTCCTCCCCTCCCCTATCTATATACATGGCCAACAGCTATACTACCTGACCCCCTCCATATACATGACCGACAGCTATACTACTTGACCCCCTCCATATACATGGCCAACAGCTATACTACCTGACCCCCTCCATATACATTACCGACAGCTATACTACCTGACCCCCTCCATATACATGGCCAACAGTTATACCACCTGACCCCCTCCATATACATGGCCAACAGCTATACTACCTGACCCCCTCCATATACATGGCCAACAGCTATACCACCTGACCCCCTCCATATACATGGCCAACAGCTATACCACCTGACCCCCTCCATATACATGGCCAACAGCTATACTACCTGACCCCCTCCAAATACATGGCCACGAGCTATACTACCTGACCCCCTCCATATGCATGGCCAACAGCTATACTACCTGACCCCCTCCATATACATGGCCAACAGCTATAACACCTGACCCCCTCCATATGCATGGCCAACAGCTATACTACCTGACCCCCTCCATATGCATGGCCAACAGCTATACTACCTGACCCCCTCCATATACATGGCCAACAGCTATACCTCCTGACCCCCTCCATATGCATGGCCAACAGCTATACTACCTGACCCCTCCATATAGACGGCCAACAGCTATAACACCTGACCCCCTCCACATACATGGCCAACAGCTATACTACCTGACCCCCTCCATATACATGGCCAACAGCTAAAGCTCCTGACCCCCTCCATATACATGCTCAACAGCCATACTACCTGACCCCCTCCATATACATGGCCAACAGCTATACCACCTGACCCCCTCCATATACATGACCAACAGCTATACTACCTGACCCCCTCCATATACACGGCCAACAGCTATACCACCTGACCCCCTCCATATTCATGGCCAACAGCTATACTACCTGACCCCCTCCATATTCATGGCCAACAGCTATACTACCTGACCCCCTCCATATACATGGCAAACAGCTATACCTCCTGACCCCTCCATATACATGGCCAACAGCTATACCTCCTGACCCCCTCCATATACATGGCCAACAGCTATACTACCTGACCCCCTCCATATACATGGCCAACAGCTATACCACCTGACCCCCTCCATATACATGGCCAACAGCTATACTACCTGACCACCTCCATATACATGGCCACCAGCTATACCACCTGACCCCTCCATATTCATGGCCAACAGCTATACCTCCTGACCCCCTCCATATACATGGCCAACAGCTATACTACCTGACCACCTCCATATACATGGCCACCAGCTATACCACCTGACCCCTCCATATTCATGGCCAACAGCTATACTACCTGACCCCCTCCATATTCATGGCCAACAGCTATACCACCTGACCCCCTCCATATACATGGCCAACAGCTATACCTCCTGACCCCTCCATATACATGGCCAACTGCTATACCTCCTGACTCCCGCCCCCCCCCCCCCCCCCCCCATATACATGGTCAACTCTTCTGGAAAGCCTCAGGGCCCCTCCGTACACAATAGTGGATTGGTGAGTCCTGTGGAAATTAGCCCTTTTGGCCGATGTTCAGGTTTATGTCTGAGCACCGCACTGGAGCACAGAGAATGGAAAGTATCGTCCGGGCTCAGAAACATTTTGCACCATTTTTTTTTTGTTCCAGGGGAATAAAGTAACAATCAATGAAGCTTTAGACGTTAAAATCATTATTTTTAGATTCTGGCAATTTGCCCGAATGCCATTTCCTTCCCTCTGGAGGCCTGAAGAGGAGCGGGGTGACTACAAGTGGTCGTGTTCTCAACCACGTGGAAACAAAGGAGTTAAGATTCGGGGGGTGAAGGTGTAAAAAAAAACAAAAAAAAACGAAGAGTGAGGACGGAGCAGAAGAAGAAGAAGCCTACAGGCAAACGTAGAATTTATTTACTGCATGGCCTAAATAGCGGCAGGATAAAAGCAGGTGATTGCCGGATGACATTTGGCTTTGTTTACAGCAGCACAACCCATCAGCTCACTCAAAGGGGATCAATACGGAGAGATTCGGATTGAGCGGATCAAACAGAATACCTTTGTTCATCCACTTGGGCTTCGGCTCAGAGCAAACAGATACACAGCGCAACAATCCCAGTTTAGTAACAAGAAGGGGGGAAAAAAATAATAAAATCGCTACAAAAAAACATCACATCACTACAATAAAAAAAAAAAAATAATTACTTTCTTGTTTTCTTTTTCTTTTGTTTTCCAGAAATGATCAAAAACTTTTTTATATATATATATATTTATATATACTTTTTTATACTTTAGTACAGGAATTGTATTGTTGGAAGCGCTGAAGATGGAGAGGTCACTTGTTCACGAGTTACCAGCTTCGGGGAAACCTGATGGGGCCGAGTGCATGTAAGTGAGCACTCAGGGCACTGTTTCCCAGCCAGGGTGCCTCCAGCTGTTGCAAAACTACAACTCCCAGCATGCCCGGACAGCCAAAGGCTGTCCCGGCATGCTGGGAGTTGTAGTTTTGAAACAACTGGAGGCACCCTGATCTATAAACACTGCTTTATAAATTGCTAACTTTTGCAGTATGGTGCGGATTATAGTGTATGCTGTGTGCAGTTGTTTTTCACCATTCTGTGGGTAGTTTCCTAGCAACTTGTTTAGTGTATAGTCAGTTTGGACATGCTGGGAGTTGTAGTTTTGCAACAGCTGGAGGAACCCTGATCTATAAACACTGCTTTATAGATTGCTAACTTTTGCAGTATGGTGCGGCTTATAGTGTATGCTTAGTGCAGTTGGTAGGTGGCCATGACCAGTTCTCAATCAACCTATATGGGCAACAAACAGGTAGGTGGCCAAGACCAGTTCTATAACACTGGACCTCTAGATGTTCCCAAACTACAACTCTATAGCGGGGGGGGGGGGGTCTGGTTCCACCACCTGCCCAACGTGCTACAATGTCCTAAAATTCAGAGGTGGCATTCAATGAGGTTGGCACCGTGAGGATCCATCACAGACCCCCAAAGTGATGAACAAATGCATGGAAAAACCATTGTAGTAGCTGTGGAGTAGGTGCAGTAGGTGGAAGATGCCCAATTCTTCCTCAAGTTTAGGACAGCACTGGGGATAAGATGTCTGAACGCGTGGGTCCCGCCGCTGAGGACCCCCAAAATTTCGGCTGTGGCACCCCAGAGTGAACTTCGCTCCGGGATGGATGACAGGTGATGAGGAGGCTCGTGATGTCACGGTCATGCCCCGCTCGTGCCTTCACGGCCACGCCCCCTCAATGCAAGTCTATGGGAGGGGCGTGACGGCCGTCACGCCCCTCCCATAGACTTGCATTGAGAGGGCGTGGCCGTGAAGGCTAAAGCGGGGCATGACCGTGACATCACGAGCCTCCGGCACTGTACCCGGCACTCTAATAGAACGCCGGGTGCAGCAGGGAGATCGCAGGGATCCCCAACATTTTATCCCTAAGGGATAACATGTCTAGGGGCGGAGTGCCCCTTTAACATCACTACAGAAGTTTCATCGTAGACCCCCAAAGTACCAGACTTTCAAATAAATTCCTAGAAATCATTGCAATATTTTTTTTGTCACATGTCAGATTTTAAGACTACTTATCAGATCGTAGGCTTTAGTCTTAAAGCTGTACTCCGCCGAAAAACATCTTAACCCCTATCCAAAGGGGATAAGCTGTCTGATCGCGGGGGGGTCCCATCACTCAGGATCCCCACGATCTCCGGGCCGGCAGCAGCGGCGTCCGGAACACCGAAGCTTGGAGCTTCTATGTTCATGACATCACACCACGCCCCCTCCATTCATGTCTATGGGAGGGGGTGTGGCGGCTGTAGTCACCAGTCATGCGGCAGTATGCCAGGATGACCAGGGTGCCGCTACGGAGATCAGACATCTTATCCCCTATCCTTTAGAACTGTCCTGAGTAGGAGCATATCCCCATAGCAAACCTATCCTGCTCTGGACAGTTCCTGACATGGACAGAGGTGTCAGCAGAGAGCACTGTGGAAAGAACTACACAACTTACTGTGGAGCATACAGCAGCTGATAAGTACTGGAAGGATAAAAATTTACAAATCTGTTTAATTTTCTGGCGTCAATAAATGTTTTCCAGGGGAGTACCCCTTTAGACTGAATGTTTGCATGTATTTTGGGAGCGTGAGACGTTCCATGCACTTAAGTCCCCTCTTCTTTCCTCCACAATGACTCGTTCTGAGGGTAGTCCTGACAAACACGGCTCAGCGCAGACGGCAGACAAAGGCCAGAGCGTGCTGCTCGCACAGCTGAGCTTTTAGTAACTTAGAGACACCGCAGAGCCCCGTGCCGACTTCTCTCCGCAGAGTGCACCTATTTCCTGACTCAGGAGGCTTCTACAATACACACAAAGCTCTTGTTCGCTTGCACAATCAGACAAAAGACCTGGCAGGTCAAAGCAAGACTGTGTTCACGGCTTGGATCGGAGTGTATTCTTCCTGGTCGTACCGCTGTGACCTGCTGTCATGTAAGGTAATGCAGACAGGGACTGGCGGTAAAATCAGCTTTCACCACATTCCGGGCAACAGGGCCTGAGACTAAAGATGTTCCCTCTTGTGTACGGACAGCGCTCGGCTTCACCTGTCGCTGTATCTAAATACTCCGGCCTTGGGTCACCCGTCCTGGCACTAAGCACCAAGGGCACTTGGCCCCGCTAGACCTTTACTAGTTCAACCATTTCATCAAACAAATAAATATTCCACTATTTTAAGGTATATGGATTCTTCATTGTATACGAGTTCTCTATAACTTGTGGTCACAATAACTGGTGGCTACGACCGCTTCTCAACCTCTGACAACCGCTTATCGAAACAAGTATGATGCTCATTATAGGTTTCCTATGACTCTATGGAAAGCATGGTGACATCCCAGTCTATGGGCAGTGAACAGATCGGTGGCCATGGCTAGTTCTCAATCAACCTCTATGGGTAGTGAACAGATCGGTGGCCATGACTAGTTCTCAATCAACCTCTATGGGTAGTGAACAGATCGGTGGCCATGACTAGTTCTCAATCAATCTCTATGGGTAGTGAACAGATCGGAGGCCATGACTAGTTCTCAATCAACCTCTATGGGTAGTGAACAGATCGGTGGCCATGACTAGTTCTCAATCAACCTCTATGGGTAGTGAATAGATAGGTGGCCATGACTAGTTATCAATCAACCTCTATGGGTAGTGAATAGATAGGTGGCCAAGACCAGTTCTTAGTTAGCCTCTATGGGTAATGAACAGGTAAGTGGCCATGACCAGTTCTCAATCAACCTCTATGGGTAGTAAACAGATAGGTGGCCACGAACAGTTCTTAGTCAGCCTCTATGGGTAATGAACAGGTAAGTGGCCATGACCAGTTCTCAATCAACCCTTTATGGGTAGTGAACAGATAGGTGGCCATGACCAGTTCTCAATCAACCTCTATGGGCAACGAACAGGTAGGTGGCCAAGATCAGTTCTCAATCAACCTATATGAGCAATAAACAGGTAAGTAGCCATGACTAGTTCCTAATCAAACTATATGGGCAACAAACAGGTAGTTGGCCAAGACCAGTTCTTGATCAACCTCTGACAACCTCTTTGGTCAGTGAACTGGTAGGTGGCCATGACCAGTTCTCAATCAACCTCTATGGGTAATGAACAGGTAATGGCCATGACCAGTTTTCAATCAACCACTATGGGTGGTGAACAGATCGGTGGCCATGACCAGTTCTCAATCAACGTCTATGGGTAGTGAACAGATAGGTGGCCAAGACCAGTTCTTAGTCAGCCTCTATGGGTAATGAACAGGTAAGTGGCCATGACAAGTTCTCAGTCAACCTCTATGGGCAATAAACAGGTAGGTGGCCATGACCAGTTCTCAATCAACCTATATGGGCAACAAACAGGTAAGTTGCCAAGACCAGTTCTTTATCAACCTCTGACAACCTCTTTGGTCAATGAACTGGTAGGTGGTCAAGACCAGTTCTTGATCAACCTCTGACAACCTCTTTGGTCAATGAACTGGTAGGTGGCCAAGACCAGTTCTCAGTCAATCACTATGGTCAATAAACTGGTAGTGGTGGCCTATAACACTGGACCTCCAGATGGTCCCAAACTACAACTCAATAGCGGTGGTCTCCAAAGACTGGAACTCCAAATGTTGCAAAACTACAACTCCTAGCATGCCCGGACAGCCAACGGCTGTCCGGGCAAGCTAGGAATTGTAGTTTTGCAACCCCTGAAGGTCCAAAGTTTGGAAACCACCGCTCTATAAGCTTTAAACTGGTGGCCATAACTGGTTCTTATTCAACCTAAGTGACATCTTTGGTGCTGGACTAGGTCCCGCCACCGGTTCTCAGATGACCTCTTATGGAAAAGGGGACCTTGATTTTACTGAAGATGCTACGATGACATCAGAGTCTTATACTTGTCCTTGTTTAGGGGTTAAAATTCATTAAATCAACAATACAGTAAACATTTGGCCTGCGTCACGTGACCAGCGTGCAGGGTTAGAAATCATGTGACCGGAAAAACGTGCTCCGGTCCCTATCATGGGACGACTGTGTGTTTTGCAGAAATTTCTTGAGACCTTGGGTGAGGTCACGGTTTTCACTCCCAACAATGAGATAACAAGACACGCAGCGAGACACGCACGACACGCAGCGAGACACGCAGCGAGACACGCACGACACGCACGACACGCTACATTCTGTAAACACCTTGCGGTAAAAAAAATAATGAAATAAATGGCGTCAGGGAGGAATAATATGTAACGAATGCAGGACGAGCAGCCACTGAGGGATAACCCCGGATCACACAGCAATCCTCTGTGCTGCTGTGGCCACCGGCTGCTTTAAGCGCTCTGAATCTGTTCCTTCCAACAAAGGTCAAGATTTTTAAAGTACATTTTAACCCTTTCTCGGCCCATATGTATCCCCTAGGATTTGCAATCTGGGCTCCGGGCGGGGGGTCCGCCCGCTGTCACTGCTGGGAGGGTCTGTCCCAGGAATTCTTCCACCAGTTACATGGAAAGCCAAGCAGCTGCAGCCTCCTCTCCGGGGGCTCAAAAAATAGTTCTGACCCCTGACCCCGGCAAAGAATCTACAGGACGCATCACCCTGATAGGGCGACACACCAAACGGGGGTGAGCGGAATGACTGATAGATAGAAGATAGACTGATATGAGATAGAGATAGATATGAGATAGATAGATATGAGATAGATAGAAAGAGATAGATAGATAGATATGAGATAGATAGATAGATATGAGATAGATAGATATGAGATAGATAGATAGATGGATAGATATGAGATAGATAAATAGAGAGATAGATATGAGATAGATAGAGAGATATGAGATAGATAGATATTAGAGAGATAGATATGAGATAGATAGATATGAGATAGATAGATATTAGATATATAGATAGATATGAGAAAGATAGATATGAGATAGATGGATAGATAGATATGAGATAGATAGAGAGATATGAGATAGATAGATAGATAGATATGAGATAGATAGATAGATATGAGATAGATAGATATGAGATAGATAGATAGATAGATAGATATGAGATAGATAGATGGATAGATATGAGATAGATAGAGAGATATGAGATAGATAGATATGAGATAGATAGATATGAGATAGATAGATAGATAGATAGATATGAGATAGATAGATAGATATGAGATAGATAGATAGATAGATATGAGATAGATAGATATCTAGGAAGGATGCCGCAGCACACGGAAGATTGCAAATCTTCCGTGTGCTGCGGCATCCTTCCTAGATGTTTGAATTGCCTTGACCGGGGCTCCACTCGCTGCTTGCACCGCTATCATATCATTGTGGGACGTGCTGCTCTAATTTTTCTGTGCTGTAGATAGATAGATAGATATGAGATAGATAGATAGATAGATATGAGATAGATAGATATGAGATAGATAGATAGATAGATATGAGATAGATAGATAGATATGAGATAGATAGATAGATATGAGATAGATAGATAGATATGAGATAGATAGATAGATATGAGATAGATAGATAGATATGAGATAGATAGATAGATATGAGATAGATAGATATGAGATAGATAGATAGATAAATAGATATGATATAAATAGATCTCCAGGTTAGTATTATGGCCTCCTCTCCTTAGTTTGCTGGGATTCGGTCTCTCTCGGTGTAGTTCAGACTGTAATAAGTTGCTTTTCACATTGAGACCTCGAGAGGGAAGAGATCTCGTTGCTCCGAATGTTCTGACAAGTCCCAGCGACATTGTGACACCGGCGGAAGTGTCCGCCATGACCTCGATAAGGCAGAGCAGGTCCTCAAGGTGTGAAATTCCGCACATGGCAGAGCAGGCAGCAGATTATTCCGTGGTATGTCTATGGATTCTATTCACGGGCCTGGCCCTGAGGGGGGTTGGTTGTTCTGCCCGGCCCTGAGGGGGGTTGGTTGTTCTGCCCGGCCCTGAGGGGGGGTTGGTTGTTCTGCCCGGCCCTGAGGGGGGGTTGGTTGTTCTGCCCGGCCCTGAGGGGGGGTTGGTTGTTCTGCCCTGTCCTGAGGGGAGGTTGGTTGTTCTGCCCTGTCCTGAGGGGGGGTTGGTTGTTCTGCCCTGTCCTGAGGGGGGTTGGTTGTTCTGCCCTGTCCTGAGGGGGGGTTGGTTGTTCTGCCCTGTCCTGAGGGGGGGGGGGGGGGGGTTGGTTGTTCTGCCCTGTCCTGAGGGGGGGTTGGTTGTTCTGCGCTGTTCTGAGGGGGGTTGGTTGTTCTGCCCTGTCCTGAGGGGGGGTTGGTTGTTCTGCCCTAAGGAGGGGTTGGTTGTTCTGCCCTGTCCTGAGGGGGGGTTGGTTGTTCTGCCCTGTCCTGAGGGGGGGGTTGGTTGTTCTGCCCTGTCCTGAGGGGGGGGGTGGTTGTTCTGCCCTGTCCTGAGGGGGGGGTGGTTGTTCTGCCCTGTCCTGAGGGGGGGTTGGTTGTTCTGCCCTGTCCTGAGGGGGGGTTGGTTGTTCTGCCCTGTCCTGAGGGGGGGTTGGTTGTTCTGCCCTGTCCTGAGGGGGGGTTGGTTGTTCTGCCCGGCCCTGAGGGGGGGTTGGTTGTTCTGCCCTGTCCTGAGGGGGGGTTGGTTGTTCTGCCCTGTCCTGAGGGGGGGTTGGTTGTTCTGCCCTGTCCTGAGGGGGGGTTGGTTGTTCTGCCCTGTCCTGAGGGGGGGTTGGTTGTTCTGCCCTGTCCTGAGGGGGGGTTGGTTGTTCTGCCCTGTCCTGAGGGGGGGTTGGTTGTTCTGCCCTGTCCTAAGGGGGGTTGGTTGTTCTGCCCTGTCCTGAGGGGGGGTTGGTTGTTCTGCCCTGTCCTGAGGGGGGGTTGGTTGTTCTGCCCGACCCTGAGGGGGGGGTTGGTTGTTCTGCCCTGTCCTGAGGGGGGTTGGTTGTTCTGCCCTGTGCTGAGGGGGGGTTGGTTGTTCTGCCCTGTCCTGAGGGGGGGGGGGGGGTTGGTTGTTCTGCCCTGTGCTGAGGGGGGGGGGGGGTTGGTTGTTCTGCCCTGTCCTGAGGGGGGTTGGTTGTTCTGCCCTGTGCTGAGGGGGGGGGGGGGTTGGTTGTTCTGCCCTGTCCTGAGGGGGGTTGGTTGTTCTGCCCTGTCCTGAGGGGGGGTTGGTTGTTCTGCCCTGTCCTGAGGGGGGGTTGGTTGTTCTGCCCTGCCAGGGGGGTTGGTTGTTCTGCCTTGTCCTGAGGGGGGGGGGTTGGTTGTTCTGCCCTGTCCTGAGGGGGGGTTGGTTGTTCTGCCCTGTCCTGAGGGGGGTTTGGTTGTTCTGCCCTGTCCTGAGGGGGGGTTGGTTGTTCTGCCCTGTCCTGAGGGGGGGGTTGGTTGTTCTGCCCTGTCCTGAGGGGGGGGGTTGGTTGTTCTGCCCTGTCCTGAGGGGGGGGGGGGGAGTTGGTTGTTCTGCCCTGTCCTGAGGGGGGGGGTGGTTGTTCTGCCCTGTCCTGAGGGGGGGTTGGTTGTTCTGCCCTGTCCTGAGGGGGGGTTGGTTGTTCTGCCCTGTCCTGAGGGGGGGGGTTGGTTGTTCTGCCCGGCCCTGAGGGGGGGTTGGTTGTTCTGCTCTGTCCTGAGGGGGGGTTGGTTGTTCTGCCCTGTTCTGAGGGGGGGTTGGTTGTTCTGCCCTGTCCTGAGGGGGGGTTGGTTGTTCTGCCCTGTCCTGAGGGGGGGTTGGTTGTTCTGCCCGACCCTGAGGGGGGGGTTGGTTGTTCTGCCCTGTCCTGAGGGGGGTTGGTTGTTCTGCCCTGTCCTGAGGGGGGGTTGGTTGTTCTGCCCTGTGCTGAGGGGGGGGTTGGTTGTTCTGCCCTGTCCTGAGGGGGGGGGGGTTGGTTGTTCTGCCCTGTGCTGAGGGGGGGGGGGGGATTGGTTGTTCTGCCCTGTCCTGAGGGGGGTTGGTTGTTCTGCCCGGTCCTGAGGGGGGGTTGGTTGTTCTGCCCTGTCCTGAGGGGGGGGGGGGGGGGTTGGTTGTTCTGCCCTGTCCTGAGGGGGGGGGGGGTTGGTTGTTCTGCCCTGTCCTGAGGGGGGTTGGTTTTTCTGCCCTGTCCTGAGGGGGGGTTGGTTGTTCTGCCCTGTCCTGAGGGGGGTTTGTTGTT
This sequence comes from Hyla sarda, assembly GCF_029499605.1. Classification (NCBI taxonomy): domain Eukaryota; kingdom Metazoa; phylum Chordata; class Amphibia; order Anura; family Hylidae; genus Hyla; species Hyla sarda. The sequence goes on from NC_079195.1 coordinate 14,628,668, forward strand.
CTGCCCTGTCCTGAGGGGGGGTTGGTTTTTCTGCCCTGTCCTGAGGGGGGGGGGGGGGGGGGGGGGTTGGTTGTTCTGCCCTGACAGGGGGCTGGCTGTTCTAGAACACAGCAGCACCTGCTCCAATGCTGCACTGCCGTCATGCTAAGTAAATAAGGCCAAACAGACGGAAGCACATGGCGCTCCACCGGTGTCATCCATCATCCGCATTCCTGTCCATGGCAGCAGCCAGGCACAGAAGGGGTTAAGCGTGTGACAATAATACAGCCGCCATGTAGACTTGTGGCTTATGCAACCGCAGAGCGTATGAATAGCTGGAAAAAAAGACGCCTCTGGATTAGATTACAACCTTGGCGCTACAGACGCAGGACTATATATTTTTATTTGTTGCCATGGATAAGAGGTCAGTCCTGTGCCAAAGAAAAAGAGCAAGAAAAACAGGAGACGAGGAGGCGGGCACCCCGCACATACCGCCATCCCGGGCACCTCCAATAATACAGCAGCAACGCAAATCTGGTCAATTCAGCGCGGTGTGAGGACACTGGTGTGGAGTCTCTACTGTAAGAGCAGTTACACTATGGAGTCTATACTGTAAGAGAAGTCATACTATGGAGTCTCTACTGTAAGAGCAGTTACACTATGGAGTCTCTACTGTAAGAGCAGTCACACTATGGAGTCTATACTGTAAGAAGTCATACTATGGAGTCTCTACTGTAAGGGCGGTCACACTATGGAGTCTCTACTGTAAGAGTAGTCAAACTATGGAGTCTCTACTGTAAGGGCGGTCACATTATGGAGTCTCTACTGTAAGAGAAGTCACACTATGGAGTCTCTACTGTAAGAGAAATCACACTATGGAGTCTATACTGTAAGAGCAGTCACACTATGGAGTCTCTACTGTAAGAGCAGTCAAACTATGGAGTCTCTACTGTAAGAGCAGTCACACTATGGAGTCTATACTGTAAGAGCAGTCACGCTATGGAGTCTCTACTGTAAGGGCGGTCACACTATGGAGTCTCTACTGTAAGAGCAGTTACACTATGGAGTCTCTACTGTAAGAGCAGTCACACTATGGAGTCTATACTGTAAGAAGTCATACTATGGAGTCTCTACTGTAAGGGCGGTCACACTATGGAGTCTCTACTGTAAGAGCAGTCAAACTATGGAGTCTCTACTGTAAGGGCGGTCACATTATGGAGTCTCTACTGTAAGAGAAGTCACACTATGGAGTCTCTATTGTAAGAGAAATCACACTATGGAGTCTATACTGTAAGAGAAGTCACACTATGGAGTCTCTACTGTAAGAGCAGTCAAACTATGGAGTCTCTACTGTAAGGGCGGTCACACTATGGAGTCTATACTGTAAGAGCAGTCACGCTATGGAGTCTCTACTGTAAGAGCAGTCAAACTATGGAGTCTTTACTGTAAGAGCAGTCATACTATGCAGTCTCTACTGTAAGAGCAGTGACACTATGGAGTCTCTACTGTAAGAGCAGTCAAACTATGGAGTCTCTACTGTAAGAGAAGTCACACTATGGAGTCTCTACTGTAAGAGAAGTCATACTATGGAGTCTCTACTGTAAGAGCAGTGACACTATGGAGTCTCTACTGTAAGAGAAGTCACATTATGGAGTCTCTACTGTAAGAGCAGTCACACTATGGAGTCTCTACTGTAAGAGCAGTCAAACTATGGAGGCTCTACTGTAAGGGCGGTCACACTATGGAGTCAATACTGTAAGAGAAGTCATACCATGGAGTCTCTACTGTAAGAGCAGTGACACTATGGAGTCTCTACTGTAAGAGCAGTCACACTATGTAGTCTATACTGTAAGAGAAGTCACACTATGGAGTCCCTACTGTAAGAGCAGTGACACTATGGAGTCTCTACTGTAAGAGCAGTGACTCTATGGAGTCTCTACTGTAAGAGCAGTCACATTATGGAGCCCCTACTGTAAGAGCAGTCACACTATGGAGTCTCTACTGTAAGGGCGGTCACATTATGAAGTCTATACTGTAAGAGCAGTCACACTATGGACTCTCTACTGCACGAGCAGCCACACTATGGAGTCCCTACTGTAAGAGCAGTCACACTATGGAGTCTCTACTGTAAGAGAAGTCACATTATGGAGTCTATACTGTTAGAGAAGTCATACTATGGAGTCTCTACTGTAAGAGCAGTCACACTATGGAGTCTCTACTGTAAGAGCAGTCACACTATGGAGTCTCTACTGTAAGAGAAGTCATATTATGGAGTCTATACTGTAAGAGCGGTCACCCTATGAAGTATCTACTGTAAGAGCAGTCATAAATTGGAGTCTCTACTGTAAGAGCAGTCACACTATGGAGTCTCTACTGGAAGAGCAGTTACACTATGGAGTCTCTACTGTAAGAGCAGTCACAATGTAATAGATGATGTTAAGCAGAATACCTAATCATTCTGGAACATTGGAATTCCACTTCATATCCAATATCAGAGGCCAGAAATGATAACCCTGACAGGCAGGACCATAGGACGTGCGCTCATCCTGTATTCTTTACCTATGACGTGTAAGAGCAAGATTACAAGATTATCCTGTCCGTGGGCGAGTCCAACATAGAGAAGTCCCAAGAAGGGCGAGGGCCGGGTTATAATCTGGAAACCTTAAGTCTCAATTCCCCTTTATAGCTGCAATTCATACCTAATAACAATGACGAATTTATGGAGGTTAGATAGTCCATCTGGCAATTCACGACAAAGGCCGAAGGTCGATATGAAGCTTCGGATCGCCAAAACCACCACCATTCCAGTGCCAACTGAACACGTCACAGGCCCACAAAGCTTATAGAGCAGTGTTTCCTAACTAGGGTGCCTCCAGCTGTAGCAAAACGGCAACTACCAGTATGCCTGAACTGACTAGAATCTAAACGAGGTGCTAAGAAACACACATAGAACACTGGAAACAATTGCACAGAGCATACACTATAATCCGCACCATACTGCAAAAGTCATCAATCTATAAAGCAGTGGTTATCAATCAGGGTGTCTCCTGTTGTTCCAAAACTACAACTCCCAGCATGCCTGATTTGACTAGAAACTCAACAAGGTGCTAGGAAACACACAGAACGCTGAAAACAATTGCACAGAGTATACACTATAATCCGCACCATGCTGCAAAAGTCAGTAATCTATAAAGCAGTGTTTATCAATCAGGGTGTCTCCTGTTGTTCCAAAACTACAACTCCCAGCATCTCCAAACTGACTATACACTAAACAAGGTGCTAGGAAACACACATAGAATACTGAAAACAATTGCACAGAGTATACACTATAATCCGCACCATGCTGCAAAAGTCAGCAATCTATAAAGCAGTGTTTATCAATCAGGGTGTCTCCTGTTGTTCCGAAACTACAATTCCCAGCATGCCTGATTTGACTAGAAACTCAACAAGGTGCTAGGAAACACACAGAACGCTGAAAACAACTGCACACAGCATACACTATAATCCGCACCATACTGCAAAGGTTAGCAATCTATAAAGTAGTGCTTATAGATCAGGGTGCCTTCAGCTGTTGCAAAACTACAACTCCCAGCATGCCCGGACAGCCAAAGGCTGTCTGGGCATGCTGGGAGTTGTAGTTTTGCAACAGCTGGAGGCACCCCGGTTGGGAAAGACTGTTATAGATCGCAGAGTAACAGTCCCTATGGGCACCGTAGTGACCATGACCGGACCTGCTCCAGACTTTTACCTGATTTACATTAATTCTATTCAAATAACATCAACATTCGAACAATGACCTAAATGGCGCAGAAGAAAAAACACAGCACATGCTAAGTGAAGAGATGAAGCTTTATGCATTAATTCATTTGTGCGCCAAGGTCAAACAAAATGAACACCCTAACGGAAATGAACATTAACGGCGATAAAGACACAAAGGAATGAACACGAGAGGCGCCTATCACCAGGTTATATTCATGGGTAAAGAGAATGCACCAACTGCACAAGCAACAAAGTAACAAAAGAGGCTGAAAAAAGGCTCATGCTCCAACCTCTATTCATCCCTTGGCTGGAACTCTACGTTAAGTCGAATCTCGTAAAAATCGCTACTTTTTATTGGAGATGCATCAGATGACCCTGAATGACCTCCATCACCTCAGATGGCACAGTAGAGGTGCCATAGTATGACTGCTCTTATAGTATAGATTCCATAGTGTGACTGCTCTTACAGTAGAGACTCCATAGTGTGACTGCTCTTATAGCATAGATTCCATAGTGTGACTGCTCTTATAGCATAGATTCCATAGTGTGACTGCTCTTATAGCATAGATTCCATAGTGTGACTGCTCTTACAGTAGAGACTCCATAGTGTGACTGCTCTTACAGTAGAGACTCCATAGTGTGACTGCTCTTACAGTAGAGACTCCATAGTGTGACTGCTCTTATAGTATAGATTCCATAGTGTGACTGCTCTTATAGTATAGATTCCATAGTGTGACTGCTCTTACAGTATAGGTTCCATAGTGACTGCGCTTATAGTATAGATTCCATAGTGTGACTGCTCTTATAGCATAGATTCCATAGTGTGACTGCTCTTACAGTAGAGACTCCATAGTGTGACTGCTCTTACAATAGAGACTCCATAGTGTGACTGCTCTTATAGCATAGATTCCATAGTGTGACTGCTCTTACAGTAGAGATTCCATAGTGTGACTGCTCTTACAGTAGAGACTCCATAGTGTGACTGCTCTTATAGCATAGATTCCATAGTGACTGCACTTATAGTAGAGACTCCATAGTGTGACTGCTCTTATAGCATAGATTCCATAGTGAGACTGCTCTTATAGCATAGATTCCATAGTGTGACTGCTCTTATAGTAGATTCCATAGTGACTGCTCTTACAGTAGAGACACCTTAGTGTGTTTGCTCTTACAATAGAAACTCCATAGTGTGACTGCTCTTATAGCATAGATTCCAGAGTGTGACTGCTCTTACAGTAGAGACTCCATAGTGTGACTGCTCTTACAGTAGAGACTCCATAGTGTGACTGCTCTTATAGTATAGATTCCATAGTGTGACCGCTCTTATTGTATAGATTCCATAGTGTGACTGCTCTTACAGTAGAGACTCCATAGTGTGACTGCTCTTATAGCATAGATTCCATAGTGTGACTGCTCTTACAGTAGACATTCCATAGTGACTGCTCTTATAGTATAGATTCCATAGTGTGACCGCTCTTATAGTATAGATTCCATAGTGTGACTGCTCTTACAGTATAGATTCCATAGTGTGACCGCTCTTATAGTATAGATTCCATAGTGACTGCTCTTATAGTAGAGACTCCATAGTGTGACTGCTCTTATAGTAGAGACTCCATAGTGTGACTGCTCTTATAGTAGAGACTCCACAGTGTGACTGCTCTTACAGTAGAAACTCCATAGCGTGACTGCTCTTACAGTAGTGGCTCCATAGTGTGTTTGCTCTTACAAAAGAAACTCCATAGTGTGACCGCTCTTACAGTAGAGACTCTATAGTGTGTTTGCTCTTACAATAGAAACTCCATAGTGTGACCGCTCTTACAGTAGAGACTCTATAGTGTGTTTGCTCTTACAATAGAAACTCCATAGTGTGACCGCTCTTACAGTAGAGACTCTATAGTGTGTTTGCTCTTACAATAGAAACTCCATAGTGTGACTGCTCTTACAGTAAAGACTCCACAGTGTGACTGCTCTTAAAGTAGGGACTCCACAGTGTGACTGCTCTTACAGTAGGGACTCTATAGTGTGACTGCTCTTAAAGTAGGGACTCCACAGTGTGACTGCTCTTACAGAAGAGACTCTATAGTGTGACTGCTCTTACAGTAGAGAGTCCATAGTGTGTTTGCTCTTACAATAGAAACTCCATAGTGTGACTGCTATTACAGTAAAGACTCCATAGTGTGACTGCTCTTATAGTAGGGACTCCACAGTGGGACTGCGTTTATAGTAGAGACTCAATAGCGTAAATGATTTACCAGTAGAGACTCCATAGTGTTATTGCTTTTACAGTGGAGGCTCTATAGTGGGACAGGGAAGCATCTTGTAGATAGGGGGCAGTGTCCTGTAGATAGGGGGCAGTGTCCTGTAGATAGCAGGAAGTGTCCTGTAGATACGGGGCAGTGTCCTGTAGATAGGGGGCAGTGTCCTGTAGATAGGGGGCAGTGTCCTGTAGAAAGGGGGCAGTGTCCTGTAGAAAGGGGGCAGTGTCCTGTAGATAGGGGGCAGTGTCCTGCAGATACGGGGCAGTGTCCTGTAGAAAGGGGGCACTGTCATGTAGATAGGGGGCAGTGTTCTACATACAGCGGAGCAGCGTCCTGTAGAAAGGGGGCAGTGTCCTGTAGAAAGGGGGCACTGTCATGTAGCTAGGGGGCAGTGTTCTTCATACAGCGGAGCAGCGTCCTGTAGAAAGGGGGCAGTGTCCTGTAGAAAGGGGGCAGTGTCCTGTAGATAGGGGGCAGTGTCCTGTAGATAGGGGGCAGTGTCCTGTAGAAAGTGGGCAGTGTCCTGTAGAAAGGGGGCAGTGTCCTGTAGAAAGGGGGCAGTGTCCTGTAGATAGGGGACAGTGTCCTGCAGATAGGGGGCAGTGTCCTGTAGAAAAGGGGCAGTGTCCTGCAGATAGGGGGCAGTGTCCTGTAGATAGGGGGCAGTGTCCTGTAGAAAGGGGGCACTGTCATGTAGATAGGGGGCAGTGTTCTACATACAGCGGAGCAGCGTCCTGTAGAAAGGGGGCAGTGTCCTGTAGAAAGGGGGCAGTGTCCTGTAGAAAGGGGGCAGTGTCATGTAGATAGGGGGCAATGTTCTTCATACAGCGCAGCAGCGTCCTGTAGAAAGGGGGCAGTGTCCTGTAGATAGGGGGCAGTGTCCTGTAGATAGGGGGCAGTGTTCTGTAGATAGGGGGCAGTGTCCTGTAGATAGGGGGCAGTGTCCTGTAGATAGGGGGCAGTGTCCTGTAGAAAGGGGGCAGTGTCATGTAGCTAGGGGGCAGTGTCCTGTAGAAAGGGGGCACTGTCCTGTAGCTAGGGGGCAGTGTTCTTCATACAGCGGAGCAGCGTCCTGTAGAAAGGGGGCACTGTCCTGTAGATAGGGGCAGTGTCCTGTAGATAGGGGGCAGTGTCCTGTAGATAGGGGGCAGTGTCCTGTAGATAGGGGGCAGTGTTCTGTAGATAGGGGGCAGTGTCCTGTAGATAGGGGGCAGTGTCCTGTAGATAGGGGGCAGTGTTCTGTAGATAGGGGGCAGTGTCCTGTAGATAGGGGGCAGTGTCCTGTAGATAGGGGGCAGTGTCCTGTAGAAAGGGGGCAGTGTCCTGTAGAAAGGGGGCAGTGTCCTGTAGATAGGGGGCAGTGTCCTGTAGATAGGGGGCAGTGTTCTGTAGATAGGGGGCAGTGTCCTGTAGATAGGGGACAGTGTCCTGTAGAAAGGGGGCAGTGTCATGTAGATAGGGGGCAGTGTCCTGTAGAAAGGGGGCAGTGTCATGTAGAAAGGGGGCAGTGTCATGTAGATAGGGGGCAGTGTCCTGTAGATAGGGGGCAGTGTTCTGTAGATAGGGGGCAGTGTCCTGTAGATAGGGGGAGTGTCCTGTAGAAAGGGGGCAGTGTCCTGTAGATAGGGGGCAGTGTCCTGTAGATAGGGGGCAGTGTCCTGTAGAAAGGGGGCACTGTAATGTAGCTAGGGGTCAGTGTTCTTCATACAGCGGAGCAGCGTCCTGTAGATAGGGGGCATTGTTGAACAAATCCCCTTTATATTCTGGAATAATGACACTGTCACTAATCAGCAGACAATACGCGGCTGCACCGTGAACGCCCCGGGGTCTGGGCTGCCATGACGGTTTTGCAGTGATTTCCCTTAGACGTCTGCGAGCTCCTTGTTTTCTGTTCCTGCTTCTTCCACGAAAAGTCAAAGTTCATCTGAAAGTTTTTCCGATGCTTCCTCTCCTCAGTGTTCCCAGGAAAGATGAACCCCCGGCGTCCCATGTTGTCAATTAAATGGTGAATGGTCACCTGTTGTGCCCCATGTCTCTGGACAAACACATTCAGCGCAACAATAAAAAAATGTCATGCGTAATTACAGGCGCATTTCATGGCCGGCCGGGGAGAATAGACCCCCATTGTGAGCGGGAAATGCTGCGCTGTATAATGACCCCTCCGTGCACCACCTTCCCAAGGCTTCTCCTTTCAGGATGCCAAAGACGCCCTGACACCCACAGCCGAGGCTTTCAGCGTGCTGAGATACAGACACGTGGGAAGGGGTCGGTAACGGGGCCCCCTGAACAGAAATGTGGCCCCTTGGTCATTGTCAATCATTTCCATACTGGCTCATTTCCAGAACTCTCAGTAATTTTGTTATACACCAGTGTTTTCCCAAACAGTGTGCCTCCAGCTGTTGAAAAACTACAACTCCCAGCACGCACAAAAGATGCTGGAAACTGCACTATAATCCGCACCAGACTGCAAAAGTCAGGACTCTAAGGCAGTGTTTTTTAACCAGTGTGCCTCCAGCTGTTGCAAAACAACAATTCCCAGCACACGCAAAAGATGCTGGAAACTGCACTATAATCCACATCAAAGTGCTTTATTATTCCTTTATTTATTCATTCATCCACTCCTTCATGTTGCTTCATTCATTCCCTACTTGTTATACTCTGTCTTTCTTTTACTCAATCTTTCATTTAATAATTGTATTTCTTCTATCATTCCTTCCTTCACGCTGCTTCATTCATTCCCTCATTCCTTCATTTATTCATCCACTCCTTCACGCTGCTTCATTCATTCCCTACTTGTTATATTCTGTCCTTCTTTTATTCAATCCTTCATTTATCAATTTTATTTTCTTCATCATTCCTTCCCTCCTCCATGCATTCGATTCTTCATGTTGCTTCATTCATTCCCTCATTCTTTCATCTATTCATCCACTCCTTCACGTTGCTTTGTTCATTCCCTCATTCCTTCATCTATTCATCCACTCCTTCACGTTGCTTCATTCATTCCCTAATTCCTTCATTTATTCTTCCATTCCTTCATGTTGCTTCATTCCCTCATTCCTTCATTAATTCATCCACTCCTTCACGTTGCTTCGTTCATTCCCTCATTCTTTCATGTATTCATCCACACCTTCATGTTGCTTCATTCATTCCCTAATTCCTTCATTTATTCATCCACTCCTTCACATTGGTTTATTCGTTCCCTCATTCCTTTAGTTATTCATCCATCCCTTCACGTTGCTTCGTTCATTCCCTCATTATTTCATATATTCATCTCTCCTTCATGTTGCTTCGTTCATTCCCTCATTCCTTCATTTATTCATCCCTCCTTCATGTTGCTTCATTCATTCCCTCATTCCTTCATTAATTCATCCACTCCTTCACGTTGCTTCGTTCATTCCCTCATTCTTTCATCTATTCATCCACTCCTTCATGTTGCTTCCTTCATTCCCTCATTCTTTCATGTATTCATCCACTCCTTCATGTTGCTTCATTCATTCCCTCATTCCTTCATTAATTCATCCACTCCTTCACGTTGCTTCGTTCATTCCCTCATTCTTTCATCTATTCATCCCTCCTTCATGTTGCTTCATTCATTCCCTACATGCTATATCCTGTCCTTCTTTTACTCAATCCTTTATTTATACATTTTATTCTTCCATCATTCCTTCCCTCCTTCATTTATTCATCCACTACTTCATGTTGCTTCATTCATTCCCTCCTTCCTTCATTCGCAGATGTATTAGTTACAGTCCTACCAAGATGGTTACAATACACCGTCTCGCCCACCTTCCTGTCAGAAAACCCTTATAAGTCCGGCAGCCGGCACTGTGAATGGAGCAGAGAACGGATGAATGGAAAATTCCTGCCGCTGATCGCTCACCAGATTAGAAAACACAAAGAAATTAGTAACAAGTCACAAATAACAACAGCAGAGAACGTGTTCACCCGGGATACAACAGGGCCCCCATGCCCAGTGGCCCCTGACCGCAGACCTATGATACCTATACAGAGGTGTTGGGGGCCCACCGGGTCACGATGGCCCCGGTCTTTGGCACAGATCCCCATTACCCTCTCCTAGCCCAGATCGGGCCCTGAGTCTATGATACGTGTGAGTTTAATAGACTCCAAGTATTGAAGCTTCAGGTTCGCCCGGGGGTACTTACTTACAGCACGCGGTGGTCAATATATGCAAATCAGGAAGAAGCTTTTCTCTAAGTCAATGTCCGATACATAAGCAGGGATTTTAGCCAAGATAGAATCTAGAATGTACTCTAAAATAAAAATAAAGAAGGACCCCCCCTCCCCCCCCCCAACTTTTTTGATTGAAAATAACTTTATTAGCAATCAATCGTCAATCACTTATACAATAAATAATACATTCACCATACATAGCATGAAGGCACAATATAAAGCACAGGTTCCCTGCATTATACATCATACCACATGCTACGCTAACATTCCTGCATGCATTAGATACGTTTCCAAAGACAACAGTATATCCAATGTCTAACAACTAAGCTTGTCCCTATGCCTGCTGAGGGTCTCTACACCTGAATACCATTCGTCAGTGGGTCAAAATAAGAGGTGGCCCTAGAGGAGGAGAGCTAATTTGCATACCATTTTCCCAGGATGCATTACTGGCTGTAACAATAGAAGAATATGTTATATAGGATAATGGGACTAATTGAAGGGCGCCGTGGAATAGGTTAGTGCTATATCAATACTAAATGGGAAACAAGGACGGGCTGTATGCAAATGAGTGGGAGGGGCCAGAGGGATCGGGCATCAGATTAATGTTTATGGAGGAGACCGGTGACCTCGTAACCACAGCTTTCGCTTATGAAACCATTATGGTTTACATAATTATCTGACTTCATGGGAAAGATATTTGTAATCTTTTGTCCTTGCTGTAATGCAGTGTTCCCTAACCAGGGTGCCTCCAGCTGTTGCAAAACTACAACTCCCAGCATGTCTGGACAGCCAAAGGCTGGGAGCTGTAGTTTTGCAACAGCTGGAGGTACCCTGATAGGGAAACACTACTCTAGAATGATGGTCTGCAGCTATGGCAAAAGTTACAATGCCTGGCATGACTAATAAAAAAATGCTGGGAGTTGTAGTGGTATCCGACTAGCAAAAGTTGCAAAGCTACTATTCTTAGCATGCCTCTGGCTGTCCGGGCATGCTGGGAGTTATAGTTTTGCAACAGCTGGAGGCCCAGTGGTTGGGAAACCAAGCTTTGGCTCGCAAGCTGATGGGAAACTACAACTCCCAGGATGCCCGGACAGCCGGAGGCATGCTAGGAATAGTAGCTTTGCAACTTTTGCTAGTCGGATACCACTACAACTCCCAGCATGCTCTATCAGCCATTGCAGTTTTTGCAGACCATCACTCTAGAGTAGTGTTTCCCAACCAGGGTGCCTCCAGCTGTTGCAAAACTACGACTCCCAGCATGCCCGGACAGCCTTTGGCTGTCCGGGCATGCTGGGAGTTGTAGTTTTGCAACTGCTGGAGGCACCCTGGTTGGGAAACCAAGCTTTGGCTTGCCAGCTGATGGGAAACTACAACTCCCAGCATGCCTGGACAGCCAAAGCCTCTCAGGGCATGCTGGGAGTTGTAGTTTTGCAACAGCTGGAGGAACCCTGGTTTGGAAACACTACTCTAGAGTGATGGTCCGGTAAAACTGCAATTGCCAATAGAGCATGCTGGGAGTTGTAGTAGTATCCGACTAGCAAAAGTGGCAAAGCTACTATTCCTAGCATGCCTCCAGCTGTCCGGGCATCCTGGGACTTGTAGTTTTTAAACAGCTGGAGGCACCCTGGTTGGGAAACCAAGCTTTGGCTTGCCAGCTGATGGCAAACTACAACTCCCAGCATGCCCGGAAGGCTTTTCTCTAAGTATACACAAGGTAAATACTTTGTTTACAAACCTACTTTAGTGTTTACAAATATCAACAACCTGCAACATTCTGCCCCCCCCCCCCCCCCCCAAAACAGGTCGCAACAATTTCACCCACGAGCGTCAGCGAACGTCGTCCACAGACAAAGCCACCGAAGCGACTCATGTGGCTTGTACCGTGGCGGCAGGATTTTTCCCATGGTGGATGAAATAGGTCACAATATGGCCTTTTGTTTCGACACTGCCAAAAATATTATCCTTGCGGTTTCCTCAGCTCAATTCTCCATTCTTCAATATAAAGTCAGGCTTCCTCATTACATGCAAAGTAGGAAGTGGTTGAAACGTTGAGTAAATTATTATTATTATTATCATTTTTTTTTTTCTTAACTTTACCCAACGTTACGACCAACGCGGTCATGTGACCGGCCGCGAAACAGCATGTGCTCGCGTAGGTCAAAAACACTCAATTATAGCAGAGCCTGTATCGGCAGAGCTTACAATCGAATTTATTTTAAAAAAGTAAATAAATAAACAAACAAAAAAAAAAAAAAAAAAAGAAGGAAATCGCAACGTTTTCCAAAACGACAGATCTTGTGTAGCGATTCCACTCCCTGTGGTTAAACTTCTCTCGAAATGAAATTCGTTTCAGGATCGCCTCCCTCGACCGAGGACAATTATGTCACCACCAAAAATAAACTTGCAGAATGTTTCAATTTCAAACCCATCGCAAAAAAAAAATTATAAAGCTGCCAGTGATGAACTCATTACCCTATAACAAAAGGGGCGGTGGGGGGGGGGGGGGGGGAGGGGGGGGGGGTCGCAATACAGAAATAAACTGAACACAATGTACGAAGTTATAACACCCCATAAATTATAGCAGAGTCCAAATTATTTCTCAATTAAAGGAACATGACAATAATACCGCCTAATGGTGCACAATAAGCATCATGACAGCAACAATAAAAAAAAGAAAGTGTCAGGGATAGACATGCAAAAACTATTACCGTATATTAATAATACCACCTAATGGTGCACAATAAGTATAATGACAAAAAAAAAAAAAAAAGAAAGAAAGTTTCAGGGATAGACATGCAAAAAGTATTATATTAATAATACCGCCTTATGGTGCACAATAAGCATCATGACAATAAAAAAAATTAAAAAAGAAAGGAAAGAAAGGGTGAGGGATAGACATGTAAAAACTATCATATTAATAATACCGCCTAATGGTGCACAATAAGCATCATGACAACAAAAAAAAAGAAAGAAAGGGTCAGGGATAGACATGCAAAAAGTATTATATTAATAATACCGCCTTATGGTGCACAATAAGCATCATGACAAAAAAAAAAAAGAAAGAAAGGGTCAGGGATAGACATGCAAAAAGTATTATATTAAAAATACTGCCTTGTGGTGCACAATAAGCATCATGACAAAAAAAAAGAAAAGAAAGGGTGAGGGATAGACATGTAAAAACTATTATATTAATAATACCACGTAATGGTGCACAATAAGAATCATGACAAAAAAAAATAAAAAGAAAGAAAGGGTCAGGGATAGACATGCAAAAAGTATTATATTAATAATACCGCCTTATGGTGCACAATAAGCATCATGACAAAAAAAAAAAAGAAAAGAAAGGGTCAGGGATAGACATGCAAAAAGTATTATATTAATAATACCGCCTTATGGTGCACAATAAGAATCATGACAAAAAAAAAGAAAAGAAAGAAAGTGTCAATATGCAAAAACTATAGTATAAATTATACCGCCTAATGGTGCACAATAAGCATTGTGAAAAAAATAAAATAAAAAGATAGAAAGTGTCAGGGATAGACATGCAAAAGCTATTATATTAATATTACCGCCTAATGCTGCACAATAAGAATCATGACAAAAAAAAAAAAAAGTGTCAGGAACGGACATGCAAAAACTATTATATTAATAATACCGCCTTATGGTGCACAGTAAGCATCATGACAAAAAAAAAAAAAAAAAGAAAGTGTCAGGGATAGACATGCAAAAACTATAGTATTAATTATACCACCTAATGGTGCACAATAAGCATTGTGAAAAAAATAAAATTAAAAATAAGTGTCAGGAACAGACATGCAAAAACTATTAGATTAATAATACTGCCTAATGGTGCACAAGAAGCATCATGACAAAAAATAAAAGAAAGTGTCAGGGATAGACATGCAAAAACTATTATATTAATAATACCGCCTAATGCTGCACAATAAGCATCATGACAAAAAGTGTCAGCCATAGATATTACCAGGTGATCTACGGACATGCAGAAACTATTATATATTAAAAAAATGCCGCCTAATGGTAAACCATATGCACCACATTGATAGCGTGAGCCGTAGACATAGCCAAGTGATTCCAACAGGATCTACTGACATGCAGAAAAATGTACATCAATAATACCGACTAATGGTGCAAAATATGCATCACAACTAATAGGGTTAGTTGTAGACATAACTAAGTGATTCCAATAGGATCTACTGACATGCAGAAACTTTTATATTAAAAATACCGCCTAATGGTGCACAAAATGCACCACAATAATAGGGTCATCCATAGACATAACCAAGTGATTCCAACAGGATCTACTGACAGAAAAAAGTACAATTATACCGCCTAATGGTGCACAATATGCGCCACATTTATTGTGTCAGTCAGATATAACCGCGTGATCCAAACAGGATCTACTGACATGCAGAAACTAGTACAGTGTTTTTCACACAGCGAGTCTCCAGCTGTTGCAAAACTACAACTCCCAGCATGCCCGGACAGCCGATGGCTGTCCGGGCATGCTGGGGGTTGTAGTTTTGCAACAGCTGGAGACACACTGTGTGGAAATCACTCAACTAACACCTCAATATTACCGCCTAATGGTGCACAATAGGCGCCACATTAATAGTGTCAGCCGTAGACATAACCAAGTGATTCCAACAGGATCTACTGCCATTCAGAAACTAGTACATCAATAATACCGCCAAATTGTGCGCAATGTGTGTCACAACCAATAGTGTCAGCCATGGACATTATAAAGTCAATCCAACAGGAACTACTGCACCACTACTGCACCAAACTGCAAAAGTTTTTTAACCAGTGTGCCTCCAGCAGTTGCAAAACAACAATTCCCAGCACGCACAAAAGATGCTGGAAACTGCACTATAATCCGCACCAAACTGCAAAAGTCAACAATATAAAGGCAGTGTTTTCCAACCAGTGTGCGTCCAGCAGTTGCAAAACTACAACTCCCAGCATGCCCGGACAGCCGTTGGCTGTCCGAGCTTGCTGGGAGTTGTAGTTTTGCAACAGCTTGAGGCACACTGGTTAAAAAACACTGCCTTAGATTGCTGACTTTTGCAGTTTGGTGCGGATTATAGTGCAGTTCCCAGCATCCTTTGTCTGTGCTGGGAATTGTAGTTTTGCAAGAGCTGGAGGCACACTGGTTAAAAAACACTGCCTTAGATTGCTGAGATTTGCAGTTTGGTACGGATTATAGTGCAGTTCCCAGCATCTTTTGTCTGTGCTGGGAATTGTAGTTTTGCAACAGCTGGAGGAACACTGGTTAAAAAACACTGCCTTAGATTGCTGAGATTTGCAGTTTGGTACGGATTATAGTGCAGTTCCCAGCATCCTTTGTCTGTGCTGGGAATTGTAGTTTTGCAACAGCTGGAGGAACACTGGTTAAAAAACACTGCCTTAGATTGTTGACTTTTGCAGTTTGGTGCGGATTTTAGTGCAGTTCCCAGCATCCTTTGTCTGTGCTGGGAATTGTAGTTTTGCAACAGCTGGAGGCACACTGGTTAAAAAACACTGCCTTAGATTGCTGAGTTTTGCAGTTTGGTGCGGATTATAGTGCAGTTTCCAGCAGCCGTTGGCTGTCCGGGCCTGCTGGGAGTTGTAGTTTTGGCAACAGCCTTTGACATTCAGAAACTAGAACATCAATAATACCGCCTAATTGTGCGCAATGTGTGTCACAACTAATAGCGTCAGCCATGGACATTGTAAAGTCAATCCAACAGGAACTACTGACATGAACAAACTATTAAACAAATAATACCGCCTAATAGTGCACAATATGCCATAGACATGAATGGTAATGTAAAACATCTGCAGTAGTAACACCAGGGAAACATTACAAAGGTAATAGGGGGGGGATTACAGATTTGGTGCGGAGTTTTTTCTGCAACAGACCAATCACCCAGGCGTCACGGGTTTAATGCAGATATGGGAATACGTGTTGGGTAATCCGCCGGTCTGCGCCATAATTCTCCCCTATACACACAGGACATCAGCAGAACACAGAACTGGCTGTTAGTTTTGACTTGTTAGTGACAATGTGCATGAAAACCGAAGCGCTAAGGCCAAAAAGTACAATCTGCCGAGCACTCAGCGTCACGTTCCAGATGTTCCGGCGAAAGTCCCTTCCAAATCATACAATGTGCAAAACGACTTAAGGAAAGAGACAAAGCGCAGAGCCGAGGAACGAGCTGTCAAAACTCAATTATTAGCCGTCTACATAATCTGTGTTGTCACATCCAGCAGCAGCTGCAGGGGCCGGAGGGGGAACGATTCCACATGAGCGAAACGCAGGTAGGTTTCGTCTATACTCTTCCATATGGCGGTGGTTTGACCTTGCAGCCATAAACCACAGTGGTCCCTCAAGTTACAATATTAATTGGGTCCAGGATGACAATTGTATTGGGACCATTGAATGTTGGGACCGTTGTATGTTGGGACAGTTGTATGCTGAGACCGTTGTATGTTGGGACCATTGAATGTTGGGTCCGTTGTATGTTGAGGCCATTGTATGTTGAGACTACTGCATGTTGGGACCGTTGTATGTTGGGACCATTGTATGTTGGGACCGTTGTATGTTGGGACCATTATATGTTGGGACCATTGTATGTTGGGACCATTGTATGTTGGGACCATTGTATGTTGAGGCCATTGTATGTTGAGACTACTGTATGTTGGGACCATTGAATACTGAGAGCGTTGTATGTTGGGACTGTTGTATGTTGGGACCGTTGTATGTTGGGACCGTTGTATGTTGGGACCGTTGTATGTTGGGACCATTGTATGTTGGGACCATTATATGTTGGGACCATTGTATGTTGGGACCATTGTATGTTGAGGCCATTGTATGTTGAGGCCATTGTATGTTGAGACTACTGTATGTTGGGACCATTGAATACTGAGAGCATTGTATGTTGGGACTGTTGTATGTTGGGACCGTTGTATGTTGGGACCATTGTATGTTGGGACCATTGTATGTTGGGACCATTGTATGTTGGGACCATTGTATGTTGGGACCATTGTATGTTGGGACCATTGTATGTTGAGGCCATTGTATGTTGAGGCCATTGTATGTTGAGGCCATTGTATGTTGAGGCCATTGTATGTTGAGACTACTGTATGTTGGGACCATTGAATGCTGAGACCGTTGTATGTTGGGACCGTTGCATGTTGGGACCATTGCATGTTGGGACCATTGTATGTTGAGGCCATTGTATGTTGAGACTACTGTAGGTTGGGACCATTGAATGGTGAGACCGTTGTATGTTGGGATCATTGTACAGTATGTTAGGACCATTGTATGTTGAGGCCATTGTATGTTGAGGCCATTGTATGTTGAGGCCATTGTATGTTGGGACCATTGTATGTTGGGACCGTCATATGTAGAGGCCATTGTATGTAGAGGCCATTGTATGTAGAGGCCATTGTATGTAGAGGCCATTGTATGTAGAGGCCATTGTATGTAGAGGCCATTGTATGTTGAGACCATTGTATGTAGAGGCCATTGTATGTAGAGGCCATTGTATGTAGAGGCCATTGTATGTAGAGGCCATTGCATGTAGAGACCATTGCATGTAGAGACCATTGTTTGTAGAGACCATTGTTAGTAGAGACCATTGTTTATAGAGACCATTGTATGTTGAGGCCATTGTATGTTGAGGCCATTGTATGCTGAGGCCATTGTATGCTGAGGCCATTGTATGTTGAGACTAGAGATGAGCGAAGTTGAAGTACTTCAATTCTGCATGAACCTTGCGGCTCGGCGGTTGCTGACTTTATCCTGCATAAATGAGTTCAGCTTTCAGGTGCTCCGGTGGCTGGAGACTCTCTCCTAGGACTGTATCCACCTTTTCCAGCCACCGGAGCACCTGAAAGCTGAACTCATTTATGAAGGATAAAGTCAGCAACCGCCGACCTGCGAGGTTCGTGAAGAATCGAAGTACTATAACTTCGCTCATCTCCAGTTGGGAAAGACCATTGTATGTTGCGACCATTGCATGTTGAGGCCATTATATGTTGGGACCATTGTATGTTGAGGGACTACTGTAATGGAGGATGCAGCATGAGGGTGCCAACAATTACAGCCAAGATTTTTGGTCTCCAGGGGCAACAAGCCTTCTTTACCATAAGAACTGTGAATTAATGGAACAATCTACCTCAGGAACTGCTCACAGCGGGGAACAGGTGAAAGCTTCCAAACAGGGTTAGATACATTCACTACAGCGTTAGATACATTCTTAGAACAAAATAACATTTATGCATATGCAGAAACATAACATCCCCTCCCCTTCAGTAACCCTTTCCACTTCCCTGCACCTCCTTGGTTGATGGACATGTGTTTTTTCAACAGTCCTGACTATTTATCTATATTTTATGTAACTATATTTTATGTTGATTCAGTAGAATGGAACAAGAGCAGAAGCCCCTATATTGTACCATTTTCTATATGGGGAACTGCTATGGGAACCAATACTATGTAACTATGTATGTTATGGGATGGAGACCAGATTCAGTCATTTAGCACATAGCTATGCCATATCTCTGAACTCTTAAAGGGGTAATCCGCCCCTAGACACCTTATCCCCTATCCAAAGGATTGGGGATAAGATGTCTGATCATGGGGGTCCTGCCGCTGGAGACCTCTGCAATCTCAGCTGAGACACCCTAGACATCCAGTGTGCGGAGCGAACTTAGCTCCGTGCCGGATGACTGGCGATGCGGAGGCTCGTGTCGTCATGGTCACACCCCGCTCATGATGTTACGGCCACGCCCCCTCAATGCAAGTCTATGGGAGGGGGTGTGACATCCGTCACACCCCGTCCCATAGACTTGCATTTAGGGGGCGTGGCTGTGACCTCCTTTGGATAGGGGATAAGATGTCTAGGGGCAGAGTACCCCTTTAAACCTACTTCTCTGTAAGCAGTAAAGCGCTATATTAATTAATAAATTACATCTTATTTCAGCATCTTATCATTCGACTATAACAATAACACCAGATACTAGACACCGTTCAGTAAAAGAATGGACCTGAAAAGAAAAAAAAAAAAAAAGATGGAAATAAAATGGCTACAACAGTGAGATAAAGGGGACAGCCATGGGGTCAGACACAACCCCCAAAATCCCAAATCAGCCAAAATTCAAAATTCTAACAATTTTTCCTGCACTTTGCTTTTTGTAACCCCTTTGGTTTATAGGTTTTCAATCAATTTTGGCTACTTTGCAGCATTTTCCCCCAATTTACTACAATGAGAATAGCCACATCTAGTCATTGTCTTGTTTGTTTACCATGAAGTATCACAACAGGGTTTTCCATACCAGCAATGCCAGGTCAATGTTTGCACTTTTTACATCAGGAATGCAGATTTCCAATACTGCAGGATGTCCCCTGCTAGAACAATGAATGTATTCTTAAACAATGAATGATCTGCAAACCCATAGCTGTGTGTGTGTGTGTGTGTGTCGGACACACACGCGGCTCTATGGTGCAATGTGTCGCCGCTCACACGTTGGATACATAATTTCTCTTCTGTATAGTTAATCATTACACATATCTCCGCTCCCAGGGACTAAGAGCAGGTACAAGTCTTAGTGCATGTTCGGAGGTGAAGGGACAGGTGGGAAATCTCCCCCCCCCCCCCCCTCTCCTATAAGGCCCCTAAGTTCTCAGCTGTCTGGTTTATGAAGTAGTAAAAAACAAAAGGGCTAAATCCCATATACAAGAAAATAAACTCTTTCCTCGTAACAGGATGCCATAAATTTCTCAACAGCTGGATGGAAGAATGGGGGACTGGATGGGGGGACAAGTCACTCTGTGGGTCATTATAGGGCCCCGCTCGTCTGTAGATTGTGTCGCTGCTATAGGGCCCCGCTTGTCTATAGATAGTGTTTCTGCTATAGGGCCCCTCTTGTCTATAGACCCTGTCACTGCTATAGGGCCCCGCTCGTCTATAGATTGTGACACTGCTATAGGGCCCCATTTGTCCATAGAAAGTGACGTGTTCGCTGTCATCCCCCGGTAAGTGTCGTCCTGTTCTCTCCGGCCCCTCGCTGCATCTGTAACTCATTGACATTACAATATATTACAATTTACCACATGTGGAGCTGGGAGAGGCCTGAGCTCCAGCTGAATCACTGCACAAATATGTCAGAGATTTACTGTCTGCAAACTAAAAAGTTTTCCTTCTAATGCACATGACTGCGTGCGGCGGCCCCAACTGGGAGCCCAGGTGATCACAACACCTACAGGGGGCACTATGGGTGTCACTGTTACGGGGCAGTGTGTCCGGCACCATTACGAGTGCTGTGGTTGGCTTAATTATGGAGGAATCTGTGGCTGGCATTGTTATGGAGGGATCTGTTTATATATATTATATCAACTATTATGGGGACACTGTGACACTAATATTTGGAACTCTGGTTGGCACTACTATTGGGCACTGTGGTGGGCACTGTGGATTTCACTATTATGGGGGTACAGTGGCTGTGACTGTTGGGAGCACTGTGGATTTCACCATTATGGGGGTACAGTGGCTATCACTGTTGGGAGCACTGTGGATTTCACTATTATGGGGGGTACAGTGGCTGTCACTGTTGGGGGCACTGTGGATTTCACTATTATGGGGGGTACAGTAGCTGTCACTGTTGGGGGCACTGTGGATTTCACTATTATGGGGGGTACAGTGGCTGTTACTGTTGGGGGCACTGTTGATTTCACTATTATGGGGGTACAGTAGCTGTCACTGTTGGGGGCAAAGTGGATTTCACTATTATGGGGGTACAATGGCTGTCACTGTTGGGGGCATTGTGGATTTCACTATTGTGGTGGTACAGTATCTGTCACTGTTGGGGGCACTGTGGATTTCACTATTATGGGAGTACAGTGGTTGTTACTGTTGGGGGCACTGTTGATTTCACTATTATGGGGGTACAGTAGCTGTCACTGTTGGGGGCACTGTGGATTTCACTATTATGGGGGTACAATGGTTGTCACTGTTGGGGGCACTGTGGATTTCACTATTATGGGGGGTACAGTGGCTGTTACTGTTGGGGGCACTGTTGATTTCACTATTATGGGGGTACAGTAGCTGTCACTGTTGGGGGCACTGTGGATTTCCCTATTATGGGGGTACAATGGTTGTCACTGTTGGGGGCATTGTGGATTTCACTATTGTGGAGGTACAGTGGCTGTCACTGTTGGGGGCACTGTGGATTTCACTATTATGGGGGTACAATGGTTGTCACTGTTGGGGGCACTGTGGATTTCCCTATTATGGGGGTACAATGGTTGTCACTGTTGGGGGCATTGTGGATTTCACTATTGTGGTGGTACAGTATCTGTCACTGTTGGGGGCACTGTGGATTTCACTATTATGGGAGTACAGTGGTTGTTACTGTTGGGGGCACTGTTGATTTCACTATTATGGGGGTACAGTAGCTGTCACTGTTGGGGGCACTGTGGATTTCCCTATTATGGGGGTACAATGGCTGTCACTGTTGGGGGCACTGTGGATTTCACTATTATGGAGGTACAGTGGCTGTCACTGTTGGTTTCACTATTATGGAGGTACAGTGGCTGTCACTGTTGGTTTCACTATTATGGGGGTACAGTGGCTGTCACTGTTGGTTTCACTATTATGGGAGTACAGTGGTTGTCACTGTTGGGGGCACTGTTGCTACCACAGTAACGGGGCAATGTGGCGGACACTAATATTTGGAACTCTGGTTGGCACCACTATGGGGCACAGTGGCGGTCACTGCTGGAGGCACTGTGGTTATCACATTTGGGGGCACTGTGGATTTCCCTATTAGGGGGTACAGTGGCTGTCACTGCTGGAGGCACTGTGGTTATCACATTTGGGGGCACTGTGGATTTCCCTATTAGGGGGTACAGTGGCTGTCACTGTTGGGGGCACTGTGGGTACCACTTTTGAGGGCACTTTGTCGTTGTTATGGGGGCACAGTTAATGCTGCTGTTATTTACATCATACAGGTGTACATTACTTATATCATTATACCAGTCACTCATTAGGACTACCATTTGGGCTAAACTTTTTTCTTGCACAATTTCTTTGTAGATTTTTGTCTGCAGTTCCTTGTTCACTACTATGGAAAGACATTGTAACACCAGATAACAAACCCAGCTCCACCCGCAGCCCCGACATGTGACGGCGGCAGTAAAATCAGGGCGGAGCCTAAATAATGAAATATTGCAACACCTTGGCTGAACAAGTAATCCGGTAATAAGACAACAGGTGAGAGCAAGAATCCAAGAGACAAAGCGAGACAGGAAGCGGAAGGAGGGTCCTCCAACCTCTGCGCCTCCAGCTGTTGCAAAACTACAACTCCCAGCATGCCCTGACAGCCAAAGGCTGTCAGGGCATGCTGGGAGTTGTAGTTTTGCAACATAATAAAATAATAAAAACGTTCCTTTCTTATCCCAATCAGAATAAAGTTTACAATGGGCCAAATTATTTATTGATTTTATTATTTTTTTCAGATTTTTTTATGCGTGTTTATTAAATTTTTTTTTCACCATTGCATTAAATATACTTAACATTTGAAGAAAACAGAAGCGATCCTTAAGTAGAAAAGAGAACTTGGCATCTCATGAGTAAACAGGTGATTATTTTTTGGGGGAGGGAGTTTGCAGCATTTTTTTTTTTAGTTCCCACTTTTTATTTTTATTTAATTTTTTTTTTTTTTTATTGCAACACAGCTGCACAGAATTTTTTTATTTTATTTTTTTGTAGAAAAAAACAAAACAAAAAATGCTGCAGCTAGATGTTATTATCTGCAAGTCAATACGGACGTTATAAAATGCCATACCCACTTGGCGTTTTTTTACTTCTCCTTTGCGTTTTTCCTGCATTTTTGGGTTCAGCGGGAGATTTTCCAAATTAAAGCACGTTAAAGGGGTTATTCAGGAAAAAACTTTTTTTATATATATCAACTGGCTCCAGAAAGTTTAACAGATTTGTAAAAAAAACTTCTATTAAAAAATCTTAATCTTTTCAGTACTTATGAGCTTCTGAAGTTAAGGTTGTTCTTTTCTGTCTAAGTCCTCTCTGATGACACCTGTCTCGGGAAACGCCCAGTTTAGAAGCAAATCCCCATAGCAAACCTCTTCTAAACTGGGCGTTTCCCGAGACACGTGTCATCAGAGAGGATTTAGCCAGAAAAGAACAACCTTAACTTCAGAAGCTCATAAGTACTGAAAGGATTAAGATTTTTTAATAGAAGTAATTTACAAATCTGTTTAACTTTCTGGAGCCAGTTGATATATATAAAAAAATTTTTTCCTGGAATACCCCTTTAAGACTATGGCGATTTTTGTTTTATGATATCTTGGCATTTCTCTCTCATATAAGTCTATGGGAGAGAAAAAACGCCATTAAAAACGCCATTAAAAAATGCGATGTGGGTTTTGCATTGGAGTTTTTACTTAAAAGTTAAAAAACAGGGGTAGACACAGGAACAGGAAAAAATGACGAAAGAAAAAAAAATGCAATTTACACACAAACCTAGCCTCGAGTAAAAAAAAAAAATTCATAATACTAAAATAAATAATAAATAACAATATTCATAATAAATATATATATATATATATAATAAAAATAATAATAAACAAAATTAATAATAAATATATACAAATAAATATAAATATATATATATATATATATATATAAATATATATATATCCTTGTTCACTTCAAATGGTAAAATAAGCACTATAAAAAAGCAAATATAAATAAAAGCATCACAGTTCAGGCCTTATTTACACTGGCTTGGGTATGCACGACAAACTACAGGTTAAAAAAAATAAAATAAATAAAGCTGTAAAAAATATCCTAAAAACACATAAATATACACATAAATATACACATATAGGGTACGTTTGCATATTTTCTGCAGCAGATTTTTCTGCCCGTTGGCTTTGATGGGTAGCAAAATCTGCTACAGCAAATCTGCAGCAGAAAATACCTTCATGGCCGTAAATGTTGGCACCCCTGAAATTTCTCACAGAAAAGGATTGCAGTAACACATGTTTTGCTATACACATGTTTATTCCCTTTGTGTGTATTGGAACTAAACCAAAAAAAGGAGGAAAAAAAAGCAAATTGGACATAATGTCACCAAACTCCAAAAATGGGCCGGACAAAATTATTGGCACCCTTTCGAAATTGTGGATAAATAAGATTGTTTCAAGCATGTGATGTTCCTTTAGACTCACCTGGGGGCAAGTAACAGGTGTGGGCAATATAAAAATCACACCTGAAAGCAGATAAAAAGGAGAGAAGTTCACTTAATCTTTGCATTGTGTGTCTGTGTGTGCCACACTAAGCAAGGACAACAGAAAGAGGAGAAGAGAACTGTCTGAGGACTTGAGAACCAAAATTGTGGAAAAATATCAACAATCTCAAGGTTACAAGTCCATCTCCAGAGATCTAGATTTGCCTTTGTCCACAGTGCGCAACATTATCAAGAAGATTACAACCCATGGCACTGTAGATAATCTCCCTGGGCGTGGACGGAAGAGAATAATTGATGAAAGGTGTCAATGCAGGATAGTGGATGGTGGATAAGCAGCCCCAAACAAGTTCCAAAGATATTCAAGCTGTCCTGCAGGCTCAGGGAGCATCAGTGTCAGCGCAAACTATCCGTCAACATTTAAATTAAACAAAACGCTATGGAGGAGACCCAGGAGGACCCCACTATGGAGGAGACCCAGGATGACCCCACTATGGAGGAGACCCAGGAGGACCCCACTATGGAGGAGACCCAGGAGGACCCCACTATGGAGGAGACCCAGGAGGACCCCACTATGGAGGAGACCCAGGAGGACCCCACTATGGAGGAGACCCAGGAGGACCCCACTATGGAGGAGACCCAGGAGGACCCCACTATGGAGGAGACCCAGGAGGACCCCACTATGGAGGAGACCCAGGAGGACCCCACTATGGAGGAGACCCAGGAGGACCCCACTATGGAGGAGACCCAGGAGGACCCCACTATGGAGGAGACCCTGGAGGACCCCACTATGGAGGAGACCCTGGAGGACCCCACTATGGAGGAGACCCAGGAGGACCCCACTATGGAGGAGACCCAGGAGGACCCCACTATGGAGGAGACCCAGGAGGACCCCACTATGGAGGAGACCCAGGAGGACCCCACTATGGAGGAGACCCAGGAGGACCCCACTATGGCAGGAGACCCAGGAGGACCCCACTGCTGACACAGAGATATAAAAATATAGAACTATAGTTTATTAAGATAAACTTGAGTAACCAAAATCCTTCTGGGAAAACGTCTTGTGGACAGATGAGACCAAGATAGAGCTTTTTGGTAAAGCGCATCATTCTACTGTTTACCGAAAACGGAATGAGGCCTACAAAGAAAAGAGCACAGAACCTACAGTGACATATGGTGGAGGTCAATGATGTTTTGGGTTGTTTTGCTGCCTCTGGCACTGGGGGCCTTGAGGGTGCGTTCACACATGCGTATTTTAACTGCAGATCTGCTGAAGATTTGCTGCTGCAGATTTTGCTGCCCATTAACTTCAATGGGAAGCAAAATCTGCTGAAGCAAATCTGCAACAGAAAATACGCACATGTGAATGCACCCTGAATGTGTACAAGACATCATGAAATCTGAGGATTACCATGGATTTTGGGTCGCACTGTACAGTCCAGTGTCAGAAAGCTGGGTTTGTGTCCGAGGTCTTGGGTCTTCCAGCAGGACAATGACCCCAAACATACATCAAAAAGCCCCAGAAATGGATGACAACAAAGCGCTGGAGAGTTCTGAAGTGTCAGCAATGAGTCCAGATCTAAATCCCATTGATCACCTGTGGAGAGATCTTATAATTACTGTTGGGAAAAGGCGCCGTCCAATAAGAGACCTGGAGCAGTTTGTAAAGGAAGAGTGGTCCAACATTCCGGCTGAGAGGTGTAAGAAGCTTATTGATGGTTATAGGAAGACACTGATTTCAGTTATTTTTTCCAAAGGGTGTGCAACTAAATATTAAGTTACGGTGCCAATAATTTTGTCCAGACCATTTTTGGAGTTTGGTGACATTATGTCCAATTTGCTTTTTTTCCTCCTTTTTTTGGTTTAGTTCCAATACACACAAAGGGAATAAACATGTGTATAGCAAAACATGTGTTACTGCAATCCTTTCCTGTGAGGAATACTTCATTTGGGGTGCCAACATTGACGGCCATGACTGTACACACGTGTAAACGTACCCATAAAGTGCACGAGTATAGCACAACTAAGGAATGAATGCCAGAAAGATTATCTAGGAGTCAAGAGCAAGCAATGAATTCTATTCACTGAAGGGCAGCAGACATTGCAGGGTGTGGGTGAGGCCCCGATTGAACTGGTGATTTCAAAAAAGGACGATAAGACATATATTTAGGTAAAGATATGTACAGTATATACAGGAAGCACATGCAACAAAGTGTAAAGATACAACAGAAAGAACAAACAAATGTAACAATGTAAACAGAATCATCACAGTGTAAACAAAACTATTGCACTAAAAATGCACAAGCCTCCCCCAGAAACATGATAGCCTCCCCCAGAAACACGATAGCCTCCCCCAGAAACATGATAGCCTCCCCCAGAAACATGATAGCCTCCCCCAGAAACATGATAGCCTCCCCCAGAAACATGATAGCCTCCCCCAGAAACATGATAGCCTCCCCCAGAAACATGATAGCCTCCCCCAGAAACATGATAGCCTCCCCCAGAAACATGATAGCCTCCCCCAGAAACATGATAGCCTCCCCCAGAAACATGATAGACTCCCCCAGAAACATGATAGCCTCCCCCAGAAACATGATAGACTCCCCCAGAAACATGATAGACTCCCCCAGAAACATGATAGCCTCCCCCAGAAACATGATAGCCTCCCCCAGAAACATGATAGACTCCCCCAGAAACATGATAGACTCCCCCAGAAACATGATAGCCTCCCCCAGAAACATGATAGCCTCCCCCAGAAACACGATAGCCTCCTCCAGAAACATGATAGCCTCCCCAGAAACATGATAGCCTCCCCCAGAAACACGATAGCCTCCCCCAGAAACATGATAGCCTCCCCCAGAAACATGATAGCCTCCCCCAGAAACACGATAGCCTCCTCCAGAAACATGATAGCCTCCCCAGAAACATGATAGCCTCCCCCAGAAACATGATAGCCTCCCCCAGAAACATGATAGCCTCCCCCAGAAACATGATAGCCTCCCCCAGAAACATGATAGCCTCCCCCAGAAACATGATAGCCTCCCCCAGAAACATGATAGCCTCCCCCAGAAACATGACAGCCTCCCCCAGAAACATGATAGCCTCCCCCAGAAACATGATAGCCTCCCCCAGAAACATGATAGCCTCCCCCAGAAACATGATAGACTCCCCCAGAAACATGATAGCCTCCCCCAGAAACATGATAGCCTCCCCCAGAAACATGATAGCCTCCCCCAGAAACATGATAGCCTCCCCCAGAAACATGATAGCCTCCCCCAGAAACATGATAGCCTCCCCCAGAAACATGATAGCCTCCCCCAGAAACATGATAGCCTCCCCCAGAAACATGATAGCCTCCCCCAGAAACATGATAGCCTCCCCCAGAAACATGATAGCCTCCCCCAGAAACATGATAGCCTCCCCCAGAAATATGATAGCCTCCCCCAGAAACATGATAGCCTCCCCCAGAAACATGATAGCCTCCCCCAGAAACATGATAGCCTCCCCCAGAAACATGATAGCCTCCCCCAGAAACATGATAGCCTCCCCCAGAAACATGATAGCCTCCCCCAGAAACATGATAGCCTTCCCCAGAAACATGATAGCCTCCCCCAGAAACATGATAGCCTCCCCCAGAAACATGATAGCCTCCCCCAGAAACATGATAGCCTCCCCAGAAACATGATAGCCTCCCCCAGAAACATGATAGCCTCCCCCAGAAACATGATAGACTCCCCCAGAAACATGATAGACTCCCCCAGAAACATGACAGCCTCCCCCAGAAACATGACAGCCTCCCCCAGAAACATGACAGCCTCCCCCAGAAACATGATAGCCTCCCCCAGAAACATGATAGCCTCCCCCAGAAACATGATAGCCTCCCCCAGAAACATGATAGCCTCCCCCAGAAACATGATAGCCTCCCCCAGAAACATGATAGCCTCCCCCAGAAACATGATAGCCTCCCGCAGAAACATGATAGCCTCCCCCAGAAACATGATAGCCTCCCGCAGAAACATGATAGCCTCCCCCAGAAACATGATAGCCTCCCCCAGAAACATGATAGCCTCCCCCAGAAACATGATAACCTCCCCCAGAAACATGATAGCCTCCCCCAGAAACATGATAGCCTCCCCCAGAAACATGATAGCCTCCCCCAGAAACATGATAGCCTCCCCCAGAAACATAGATGCTTGATAAATCAATAGAGATAAGCAGCTGCCAGATATCCTTGTGACGCTTATCTCAGGAGAAACCTTCAGTCCAGTGTTTCCCAGCCGGGGTGCCACCAGCTGTTGCAAAACTATCAACTATGTTACAAAGGCTGCCCAGGCATGCTGGGAGTTGTAGTTTTACAACAGCCGGGGATCTTTGTAATAGACCAGTGATTAGAGATGAGCGAATTTACAGTAAATTCGATTCGTCACGAACTTCTCGGCTCGGCAGTTGATGACTTATCGTGTATAAATTAGTTCAGCTTTCAGGTGCTCCCGGTGGCTGGAGACTCTTTCCTAGGAATGTATCCACCTTTTCCAGCCACCGGGAGCACCTGAAAGCTGAACTAATTTATGCAGGATAAGACATCAACTGCCGAGCCGAGAAGTTCTTAATCCTTTCAATAATTATCAGCTGCTGAAGTTGAGTTGTTCTTTTCTGTCTGGCAACAGTGCTCTCTGCTGACATCTCTGCTTGTCTCGGGAACTGCCCAGAGTAGAAGAGGTTTGCTATGGGGATTTGCTTCTAAACTGGGCGGTTCCCGAGACACGTGTCATCAGAGAGCAATTAGACAGAAAAGGACAACTCAACTTCAGCAGCTCATAAGTACTGAAAGGATTAAAAAATAAAGAAATTAATAGAAGTAATTTACAAATCTGTTTAACTTTCTGGAGCAGTTGATTATATATAAAGTTTTTTCCTGGAATACCCCTTTAAATTGCACATAGTGGGCCTCATTTACTAAGAGTGTCGGGTTTTTACTAGTGGGAAATGTTGTTTCAGACTTTTAGGATTCCTCTCTATTTACTATGGGGGAAAAGTCGGGAACATTTTCTGAGCAGCTTTTCTAGGTGAAAATTCCCAGCCATTTATCCGCAGGATTTTCTGTGAATTCAATAGCAACTAGGTCGGGTTGTGAAACCACACCCCTTTTCTGCTGACCACACCCCCTTTGGTTTGATGGATTTTCCTGGCGCACACTGGGGCAGACATGTCGCAGACACCCTGCGCCAAACTAACCCGACAAAAACTGGTCTGTTTTAGCTTAGTAAATTAGGGCCAGTGTTTCTATTCACTGACATGTAGCATCTAGTAAAATGTAAATAAGTAGAGCAATAACCAAGGTGTTACACAACAAGCAGAATGTTGATAGAGAAATAGTCACCAATAAACGTTCTCATCGCATTTGATAATTTAATCGGTTTACGCCGCGGTTATTATATTATTGCACGAAGGTCGAATAATCTGATTTATACAATTATCGTCTCTTTTTTCAAAATCACCCAAGTAAGTGAGAATTATTGTAATAGGCCGGCACTACAAATGTAGCTTCATTTCTCTTTATTAAAAAATGTAGCTGCAGTGGTCTTCAACCTGCGGACCTCCAGAGGTTTCAAAACTACAACTCCCAGCAAGCCCGGACAGCCGATGGCTGCCCGAGCTTGCTGGGAGTTGTAGTTTTGAAACATCTGGAGGTCAGCAGGTTGAAGACCACTGCAGCTACAATGATGAAGGGGGGGTAGTGGGATGATGACAAGGGGATGATGAAGGGGGAGGGGATGATGACAAGGGGATGATGAAGGGGGAGGGGATTATGACAAGGGGATGATGAAGGGGGGTGGGGATGATGACATGGGGGTGTGGGATGATGACAAAGGGATGATGAAGGGGGGGTAGTGGGATGATGACAAGGGGATGATGAAGGGGGAGGGGATGATGACAAGGGGATGATGAAGGGGGAGGGGATTATGACAAGGGGATGATGAAGGGGGGGTGTGGGATGATGACAAGGGGATGATGAAGGGGGGGGTGTGGGATGATGACAAGGGGATGATGAAGGGGGGATGATGACGAGGGTGATGATGACAGGTGGTGATGATGATGAGGGTGTTAATGACGGGGGTCTGGATGATGACAGGGGGGGATGATGTATTTCCCACCCTAGGCTTATACTCGAGTCAATAACTTTTCCTGGGATTTTGGGGTAAAATTAGGGGCCTCGGCTTATACTCGAGTATATACAGTAATAATAAAAAAATAAATACTTTAAAAATATATATATATATATTAATAATAATAATTAATTAACTAAATAAATAAATAAATATATTTTGTATCTTTTTTGCTCCCAAGTGAGAATGACTGTAATAGGCAGGCACTACAAATTTAGCTAAATTTATAAAAAAAAATGAATAAAAAAATGTATACAAAAAAAAACCCACCTATGAATAATAACAATTAAATAAATAAATAAAATTTCAAAAATGTTTAATATAAAAATTAAATGCTAATGAAATACTAAAATAATATAATAATATTAGTAAGTATAATCTGTAGGCCGGTACGGTGACGTCACGGCTACAATGTACACTTGATACAAAGTATCGGTTATCCCCAGAAACGTGCGGCTTTTAGTATTTAAATAAACTGCTTCTAATTACTGAATGAAACCTGAGACACTCCCAGAACCTCCCGAGGAGCCGCACGGCGGCGGCGTCACATATCCTCACTTATAGGCTGTAAATAAACCCCCCAGGATTTATGGCCTGTGGAAACCTCACGACACAACCCCCCTGGCTGTCTAATTTTTTTATATATATATTCGCAGACCTATTAAGGCACAAGCTGTAAAATTAACCATCTCATCCACAAATGGGCTTAAATTACAGGGCTCCATAGTCTGTCTGGAGTTCACAATGACAAATCTTTAAGGCTGTAAAGTTTTATAACATGACAGATCCATCATACAGAT
The DNA here is from genome assembly GCF_029499605.1 of Hyla sarda. Taxonomy (NCBI): domain Eukaryota; kingdom Metazoa; phylum Chordata; class Amphibia; order Anura; family Hylidae; genus Hyla; species Hyla sarda. Next base: position 14,660,093 of record NC_079195.1, read on the forward strand.
TCCTGGGCTCCACTAATGCCGGGCGCACAGATCACATGCGCAAAAAGACAAAGAAAATTGTCTATGGGCGTCAGGTGATAAAACCGTCAATGGTGACGAATCGAAAACTCTGCGACCAATGGGAAACTCTGCGACCAATGGGAAACTCTGCGACCAATGGGAAACTCTGCGACCAATGGGAAACTCTGCGACCAATGGGAAACTCTGCGACCAATGGGAAACTCTGCGACCAATGGGAAACTCTGCGACCAATGGGAAACTCTGCGACCAATGGAAAACTCTGCGACCAATGGAAAACTCTGCGACCAATGGAAAACTCTGCGACCAATGGAAAACTCTGCGACCAATGGAAAACTCTGCGACCAATGGAAAACACTGCGACCAATGGAAAACACTGCGACCAATGGAAAACACTGCGACCAATGGAAAACACTGCGACCAATGGAAAACACTGCGACCAATGGAAAACACTGCGACCAATGGAAGACTCTGCGACCAATGGAAGACTCTGCGACCAATGGAAGACTCTGCGACCAATGGAAGACTCTGCGACCAATGGAAGACTCTGCGACCAATGGGAAACTCTGCGACCAATGGGAAACTCTGCGACCAATGGGAAACTCTGCGACCAATGGGAAACTCTGCGACCAATGGGAAACTCTGCGACCAATGGGAAACTCTGCGACCAATGGGAAACTCTGCGACCAATGGGAAACTCTGCGACCAATGGGAAACTCTGCGACCAATGGGAAACTCTGCGACCAATGGGAAACTCTGCGACCAATGGGAAACTCTGCGACCAATGGGAAACTCTGCGACCAATGGGAAACTCTGCGACCAATGGAAGACTCTGCTATCTGTTGGGATCATTGTGAAAGATTCAGAGCAACAGCTAAAAACCATATAAATACAATGAGTGATGTCACAGTCCATAGGAATACAATGAGTGATGTCACAGTCCATAGGAATACAATGAGTGATGTCACAGTCCATATAAATACAATGAGTGATGTCACAGTCCATAGGAATACAATGAGTGATGTCACAGTCCATATAAATACAATGAGTGATGTCACAGTCCATATAAATACAATGAGTGATGTCACAGTCCATATAAATACAATGAGTGATGTCACAGTCCATAGGAATACAATGAGTGATGTCACAGTCCATATAAATACAATGAGTGATGATACAGTCCATAGGAATACAATGAGTGATGTCACAGTCCATAGGAATACAATGAGTGATGCTACGGTCCATAGGAATACAATGAGTGATGATACAGTCCATAGGAATACAATGAGTGATGATACAGTCCATAGGAATACAATGAGTGATGATACAGTCCATAGGAATACAATGAGTGATGATACAGTCCATAGGAATACAGTGAGTGATGATACAGTCCATAGGAATACAATGAGTGATGATACAGTCCATAGGAATACAATGAGTGATGACACAGTCCATAGGAATACAATGAGTGATGATACAGTCCATAGGAATACAATGAGTGATGATACAGTCCATAGGAATACAATGAGTGATGATACAGTCCATAGGAATACAATGAGTGATGATACAGTCCATAGGAATACAATGAGTGATGATACAGTCCATAGGAATACAACGACTGATGATACAGTCCATAGGAATACAATGAGTGATGATACAGTCCATAGGAATACAATGAGTGATGATACAGTCCATAGGAATACAATGAGTGATGATACAGTCCATAGGAATACAACGACTGATGATACAGTCCATAGGAATACAATGAGTGATGATACAGTCCATAGGAATACAATGAGTGATGATACAGTACATAGGAATACAATGAGTGATGATACAGTCCACAGGAATACAATGAGTGATGATACAGTCCATATAAATACAATGAGTGATGTCACAGTCCATATAAATACAATGAGTGATGACACAGTCCATATAAATACAATGAGTGATGATACAGTCCATATAAATACAATGAATGATGTCACAGTCCATATAAATACAATGAGTGATGACACAGTCCATATAAATACAATGAGTGATGTCACAGTCCATATAAATGCAATGAGTGATGATACAGTCCATAGGAATACAATGAGTGATGATACAGTCCATATAAATACAATGACTGATGACACAGTCCATATAAATACAATGAGTGATGATACAGTCCATAGGAATACAGTGAGTGATGATACAGTCCATAGGAATACAATGAGTGATGATACAGTCCATAGGAATACAATGAGTGATGATACAGTCCATAGGAATACAATGAGAGATGATACAGTCCATAGGAATACAATGAGTGATGATACAGTCCATAGGAATACAATGAGTGATGATACAGTCCATAGGAATACAATGAGTGATGATACAGTCCATAGGAATACAATGAGAGATGATACAGTCCATAGGAATATAATGAGTGATGATACAGTCCATAGGAATACAATGAGTGATGATACAGACCATAGGAATACAATGAGTGATGATACAGACCATAGGAATATAATGAGTGATGATACAGTCCATATAAATACAATGAGTGATGATACAGTCCATATAAATACAATGAGTAATGTCACAGTCCATATAAATACAATGAGTGATGATACAGTCCATATAAATACAATGAGTGATGATACAATCCATATAAATACAATGAGTGATGATACAGTCCATATAAATACAATGAGTGATGTCACAGTCCATATAAATACAATGAGTGATGATACAGTCCATATAAATACAATGAGTGATGTCACAGTCCATATACATACAATGAGTGATGTCACAGTCCATATAAATACAATGAGTGATGATACAGTCCATATAAATACAATGAGTGATGTCACAGTCCATATAAATACAATGAGTGATGTCACAGTCCATAGGAATACAATGAGTGATGTCACAGTCCATATAAATACTATGAGTGATGTCACAGTCCATATAAATACAATGAGTGATGTCACAGTCCATATAAATACAATGAGTGATGATACAGTCCATATAAATACAATGAGTGATGATAGAGTCCATAGGAATACAATGAGTGATGATACAGTCCATAGGAATAAAATGAGTGATGTCACAGTCCATAGGAATACAATGAGTGATGATACAGTCCATAGGAATACAATGAGTGATGATACAGTCCATAGGAATACAATGAGTGATGATACAGACCATAGGAATACAATGAGTGATGATACAGACCATAGGAATACAATGAGTGATGTCACAGTCCATATAAATACAATGAGTGATGTCACAGTCCATATAAATACAATGAGTGATGTCACAGTCCATATAAATACAATGAGTGATGATACAGTCCATAGGAATACAATGAGTGATGATACAGTCCATAGGAATACAATGAGTGATGTCACAGTCCATAGGAATACAATGAGTGATGATACAGTCCATAGGAATACAATGAGTGATGATACAGTCCATAGGAATACAATGAGTGATGATACAGTCCATAGGAATACAATGAGTGATGATACAGACCATAGGAATACAATGAGTGATGATACAGTCCATAGGAATACAATGAGTGATGATACAGTCCATATAAATACAATGAGTGATGTCACAGTCCATATAAATACAATGAGTGATGATACAGTCCATAGGAATACAATGAGTGATGATACAGTCCATATAAATACAATGAGTGATGTCACAGTCCATATAAATACAATGAGTGATGTCACAGTCCATATAAATACAGTGAGTGATGATACAGTCCATAGGAATACAATGAGTGATGTCACAGTCCATATAAATACAATGAGTGATGTCACAGTCCATATAAATACAATGAGTGATGATACAGTCCATAGGAATACAATGAGTGATGATACAGTCCATAGGAATACAATGAGTGATGATACAGTCCATAGGAATACAATGAGTGATGTCACAGTCCATAGGAATACAATGAGTGATGATACAGTCCATAGGAATACAATGAGTGATGATACAGTCCATAGGAATACAATGAGTGATGTCACAGTCCATAGGAATACAATGACTGATGATACAGTCCATAGGAATACAATGAGTGATGATACAGTCCATAGGAATACAATGAGTGATGTCACAGTCCATATAAATACAATGAGTGATGTCACAGTCCATATAAATACAATGAGTGATGTCACAGTCCATATAAATACAGTGAGTGATGATACAGTCCATAGGAATACAATGAGTGATGTCACAGTCCATATAAATACAATGAGTGATGTCACAGTCCACAGGGATACACTGACCGTACAGTCCTTAGATATACACAGTCATGTGACAACCACAGTCCATAGCAGTATTTCCCAACCAGAGTGCCTCCTGCTGTTGCAAAACCACAGCTCCCATCAGCCCCAATAAAATCATGTGAACAGTCCCCTTTATATAAGGTGATACATGTAAAATAATCATCGATGTTAACCCATTCACTTCTATGGGATGAGATATTAAAGTGCTGATACCGGATACAATTTCCAACTTACTTTCGTGTTATTGTACTTTTTGTTTGTACTGTTCTATACGTATATATATATATATATATATATATATATATATATATATATATATCAGTCTTGCTTTGTTTTGTAAATTTTTTTAATCATTTTGTATGTTGTTTTGATTGCACCATTTTGTGAGTAAGGGTCTATTAACACGGCAGAATTTCCACCCCAAATTAAAGCCCATAGACTTCTATGGGATTCCACACTCCCATTCACACTTCTGAATTTGCGCTTGCGGAATTCCAACGGAATTCCGCAAGCGCAAATTCAGAAGTGTGAATGGGAGTGTGGAATCCCATAGAAGTCTATGGGCTTTAA